>NC_143254.1:57869385-58020901 GCF_984573655.1 Nuphar pumila
TTTTTTTTTACTGCCTTAGAACACATATATGCCAGATTGAATCACTATTAAATTTTTTTGACAACCTTAGAACACATATATACATGATTGAATCACTATGAGTTTTTTTTGACAGCCTTAGAACACATATATGCATGATTGAATCACTATGAATTTTTTTTACTGCCATAGAACACTAATATGCGTGATTTAATCACTTCAAAATTTTCTTCACAGCATTAAAACATATATATGCATGATTAAATAATTATAAATTTTTTTATAGACTTAGAACACATATCTGCATGATTGAATCACTATAAAAAAAATTTGACTGCCTTACAACACTTATATGCATCACGGTTTATCTTTCTTAGGCTGGTTTGACACTCACTCCTCCTTCTGAGGTGTATATGCCTCGTGGTCCTTGCAGGGTACACAAACGAGGACTTGGCCTGCCCATTCATGTGCCCGACCTCACATGGCCCATAAAAGAGCACATCGCCGATGAAGGCGATCACAACACCATTTTCATTTTCATTTCTAGGGTGTCGCAACATGTTAGCCCTCTCACGAACCTGGAGCCAATGCCCAAAGACTCCATCCGAGTCGAAAACCTCAACAGGTATTCTGTGCTATACCCTTATGGTGTTCCAGTTTCATTCATATGTCACATCAAGTGTGTAGCACACATCTTCGATGTCTTGAGCATGAGACTAGGATATAACTCTCGAGGTACATACTAAACAGTACAAGTGTCAAGATGTGTCAACATGCACATGCAAAACCATACTACACATATTATCAATCTTTTACACAAGTTTCACATTTGAAATAATGACATTTACACATATTTATGAAAACATATTTCAGCACGTGAAAATGTGCAAGTGAGTGATATATTCATCATTCATACAATATTCAAATATGCGTAATTTAATCATGATTTCATTTACGTCAAAAAGACAGTTTCGTTACATGTTTTGAATACGAGCAAAAATTAGGATTTTCAAGGAAATGTATTTGCGATATCCTACATAGACAAATACGCATATCGTGACTATAAGCATGTAGATTTTGCAATATTAGCATACATACAAGCGTTGGGAATGAATTTCAAAATTTTTCCATACGTATGGGAATTACATTGGCATTTTCACGATGGGTCGCCGCACTTGCAAAACTCAAAAATGCCAAAATGATGGTTTTTGATGAAGCGGTCAAAAACCTAATACGTATGAATTATGTATATACGAGTGGGCAGCGTACTGCTCGCCACACAACTCACCTTAATGCTGCCAAAATGAGACAGCGAATAGGTCATGATGGTTACTCCAAACCATCCGCACGATAGGCCAGCCACAAGCGACAAACAAAAGGCACGAAGTGCCAATGAGTCAAAAACACCAACCGCGACCCATGAGGTCACAGTTGTGGGTCTGTACCATGCACAATCAGTGCCAAGTGTGCAACCGGGACTGCTGGACAACATATATGGAATGCCTAAATCGCTAGGTTTACGCTCTTGAAAACCCTTTCTCCTCTTTTTTGTTTCTTACTTTATTTTTCTCACTTTGCAGGTTGGCGACAAGGAAGGATGACAAAGCGGTTGGTTGAGCCCCAACAAGGCTCAACCAAGTCTGGTTCAGTTAGGACTAGACTCAGTTGAGTTCACCCTAACATGGCCTGAACAAGGGGTTCGAGCCAGGTGGGTGCTGCAATAGGCAAATCCGTAGGAGTCTGCACCAATGGGAAATGCCCAATTTCCCAACCGAATCAAGGACCAGACCACAGTGTCTGGTCCGACAAACCAGACCATGAGGGTCACATAAGGCCCTGGTCTGAACCCAAGGGTTCAGATCAGACACTGCAATCTAGGTGCAGCCCGGATCAAGGCCAAAGTGGTGGCCAACTGGGTCACCCGGGCGCACTAGCGCCCGACTAGCTAACCTTGCTACTGCGCCAAAGGGGCTGTGGTGGCTCTGGTCTGAACCCTCATGGTTCAGAATAGGCGCTGCACAAGGTGCAGCCCTATCCAATGGCGGCCACCATGCCCTGCAAGGCTGCCCGGGTGCAACGAGCACCCAGCTACAAGCTACTGCCCAAGAAGGGTGCATAGCCAGGAGTAAAAAGGGGCTCAAAGGTTGCTGGTCACACCAGTAGGGTCAAGGGGGACCTGATCTGAACCATGGTTCAGACCAGGTGCCACAGTTGCAACCTAGTCCATAGGGTGATGCCAAGGCCCGAAGGGCCACCGGGTGCACTAGCACCTGGCTAGCTGCTGGCGCGCCCAGGTGGGCTGGGCCAAAATGGGCCAGCAAGGTCTGGTCCTGGAGAGACCAGACCCAGCTGGGTAAAAGGAAGAGGGGGCATGTGCTTGTGTGTGTGTGTCCCTGGTATGAACCTGGAAAAGGTTCGGACCAGGGCTACAGGCCATGGCCTGCGCCCCAAAGAGTGGGTGTGCCAAGTAAAAACTCGGGTGTTGCTTGCACCCGATTCCTTGTTGCAACGAGGCAACCGAAGGGCGAGGGGTGTTCCCCAACCATGTCCTCACTCGGTGAGGGGGTCACTCAGGTTGGTCTGGTCCCCAAGGCGGGTCAGACCACCCTGCTAAAATAGGTGGGCCGCAGCAGCCCAACTAGGGTTGCTGCGGTGGCTCGGTCACGACACACCAAGAAAGGTGGTGAAGGGGGTTCAGTCAGCACACTAGGGAGGTGCAGGGATTTAGTGTGGGTCACTGCTACAAGGTGTGCAACAACCATCAACCAGGGCTGAGGTGGTGTCTAGGACGACTGCCAAGGAGCTCAATGCGGTTAAGGGCGTTTCTCCGCGAGGATTACAAAAAGGAAATGATAGCCTTGTCCGTGCCCCGTTGTGCGGATAGAGCGCAATCACGCCTTGGGAATTGATAATGTAATTTCTATATGGATGGATTTTGGTTGAGTCCTGCTCTTGTGAGTGTCGAATCGGTGATAGTCCTTCATGGAAGGTTTCGCTACGCGAGATTCGCCACGATACGATAGTCAAAATACACGTGTATGGAAGATACATAGACCAGACTCTGGACGCTCCTCGCATATACAATAACTATTGTATAGACATTTTGAGCCTTGTGCCGCTCAGAATAGTGGTTTGTGCCACTTTACCTGCTTGTTGGCATATCATTGCTCACAGCCCGATACTTGTGCGAGATTACACCTTTGTGGTTTTTTCTTGGTTTTGCACACACATTTTGGCACATCCTGACACGTATGTCACCAATGTGGTTGTCGGGTATATTCTTGTTTGGCTGACATTCATATATCGATAGATATACGATGCACCAGAGACGTGCTTTACACTCGACACGACATACACTTGAGAAGGACTAAAAACAGTGTAAGGTTCGACACGTTAGACCTGTTGAGGTTTTGAGACTCAATTGGAGTCTATGAGCAATGGCCCAGATTCGTGAGAGTGTGCTCACGTATTGTGTCAGCCTAGGCATAAAATGAAAATGGTATGATATTGTCTTCACAGACAATGTGCTCGTGACGGCCGTGTGAGGCTGAGCACATGAATGGGCAGACCAGATCCTCGTTTGCGTACCCCGCGGGGACCACGAGACACAACTACCTTGAGAAGGAGGTATGATTTGAAGTATGAGCCTAAATAAGATAAACCTACCATGCCCCATTCACAATTTGGTCACCCAGGGAGAGGGTGAATGGTACAGCCCCTAGTGACATGTCGTTACTATGACCTGTTCTTTTAAGGAGCCGATGTGCCCTCTGACCTCCAGTCACTCGGAGTTAGGAAGGTCGAGGGTACCCTCCACAAGGACCTCTGCTACTGCAGTAGTATGGATTGCAATCCTTTGCCCCTGCAAAAGATTTCTCCTAGTTGCGTGCTGCCCGCAGGTGGTTTTCTCGGTCTATAGCATCCCCGGTTACCACACTAGAGATTGAATAACAAACGTCGGGTGCATGTCTCACAGAACTCGAGGGTTTTACTTTGCGTACCCAAATGAGGTAAGAAGAAGAACATAATTACTAACCAAATAGACTGACGTAATGTAGTTGTTACTTTAGCACTGCTTGCATGTCCGTTTAGTTGTTGTGCCCTGTTGCTTAGTTCTCGTTCTGTTACTCTAGTTGTTGCACTGTTACTTACTTTGTAGTTTTACAGTCTTGTGGCACGTGCACCTACCTGACACACACTTGTACTTTTATTGAAATGTTTTTAGCTGTTCCATCATGCTAGTTGTAGCCTGGTACTTAGCATATTTGTAGCATGCTGCTTACCTCCTGCTTTTCCATGAAAATGATAATGTATGGATGGTTTGTCTCACCAACTAGCAAGAGTACTGACATCGTTTTATGGGGATACAGGTGATGAGTAGACGTAGCATGAAGCGACGATGCACAACAGGAGCCTTGAAACCCACACTATTTTGCAGATCCTGACTTCTTCTAGTTTTGGGGTTTGAGGGGTTTTTCCTCTTTTTTTTGTGAGACTATTCCTTTTTGTACCCAGTCTCCTTTTGTAATTTTGTAAACATTATGGAAATGAAATATACTTTGTTTGTCCCTTTGTTTGACTTTCTTATTGTGTCTTCCTTTTTATACCCAGTCTCCTTTTGTGATTTTTTTTGACAACCTTAGAACACATACATGCATGATTCAATCACTACGAAATTTTCTTGACAACCTTAGAACACATATATGCATGCTGAAATCACTATGAAATTTTTTTGACAGCCCCAGATCATATATATGCATGATTGAATCACTATGAAATTTTATTAATAGCGTTAGAACACATATCTGCATGATTTAATCACTCTGAAATTTTTTTACAGCCTTAGAACACATATATGCATGATTAAAAAAATATAAATTTTTTTTGACAGCCTTGGAACACATACATGCATGATTGAATCACTATAAATTTTTTTTTACAGCATTAGAACACATATATGCACGATTGAATCACTATAATTTTTTTTTGACAGCCTTTGAACACATATATGCAGGATGGAATCACTATGAAATTTTTTTGACAGCATTAGAACACAAATATGCATGATTGAATCACTATAATTTTTTTTTGACAACCTTAAAACACATATCTGCATCATTGAATCACTATTAAATTTTTTTGATGGCCTTAGAACAAATATATGCTTGATTGAATCCCCATAACATTTTTTTGACAACCTTAGAACATATATATGCATGATTGAATAATGAAACATTTTTTTCACAACCTTAGAACACATATGCATGATTGAATCACTATGAAATGTTTTTTGAAAGCCTTAGAACACATATATGCTTGATTGAATCACTATAAATTTTTTTGACAACATTAGAACACATTTATGCATGAGCCCAGATTGGCTACCCAAAACCGAAGTCTTTCGGTAAGGCCATAGCGCCAAGACCGGCGGGTGTGAGCTGGACCTGTCATTGGTCTGGTCCACTGGTCCAGTCATACAGCTGCAAAAAGAGGGGGCTGAACCCACGGTTCAGACAAACCTCCACGCAGTGCTGGTAGCAGCTACGAGCCACAACAGCAGCTCGATCTTGACATAGGTCACTAGGATCAGACCCACACGGCCTAACATAGGTCTGGTCTGAACCCTGGGTTCAGACCAGTCACATAGGTCTGTGCCTCAGTCCCTTGAAACAGATCCCATCCATGCGCCCAAACCCCCGGGTGACCCGATGCCCAAACACAACGAACCAAAAGAATAAAAACGAACATGAAGGTAACGCCAGAGGGCCAATGGCCCTTTCTCCTCTAATGGATCCTGGTCACGCCGTGACCCCGGCCAAGGGCATAGCTATGCCAGTCCAAAACGCATTGGGACTAGGCTGAACCGAAGCAAAGTCAAAGAGGAAGGTGGCGGCTGCGGCGCACCAGCCGCAGCACACCTGCACTCAAGAAAGTGTCGAAGAGGGCTGGGTGCATCTGGACGAGCCCAGCTCGGTCCAGTGCACCCCAGCAATGCCACCAAACTCACGGACGCCCCAAAAAAAAAGTCCAGCAATGAGAACGAAAAGCACAACAAGAATGAATCTTCAAAGATGAGAAAGGGAAAAAAGAATGTGATTGGAAAAAGAAAAACGGAATGTAAATGGATACAACAATCTAACGAATGTAAACCATGGTGAATCAATGTTAAAAAAAAAGACAAGCTTCTACAAGCTAATCCACCGATGGAGCATGCATGCATAGATGCATTGCCTCCTTGGTTTCACGATGCACCAACATGAGCAAAAACGCAGTGAATCTTCATCTTGGAGCTTGAATGAAGGAGGCAAGTGTAGCTGCTCTTCAATGTTGATGGAGAGGCACACCCACGGCTGGGAGGAAGAGAAAGGAGAAGTGAGAGAGTATGGGAGAGAGAATGAGAGAGAGAGAGAGAATGATCTTGAAAAAAAATCGCCCCTCTAATGGGGTGCTCAATCTTTTCAAAGGGGCTTTAAGAGGGCTGGGTTGAGATGGAGGGTGGAGAATCACCCTCCTAGATGTGGGGCTGGGGGTGGGTCACGGATTCCCACCGCCGCCCAGCTCCACCATTCATCTTAGAGGATTTGAATCTTCTTTTAGAAATAATGGAAATGCCATGGGGCTGCCGCCCCATGCATCCAATGAGGTTTGCTCTAACCTCATCATGGATCTTCCCTCTTGGGAAGAACCCTTGGGATTCCTTGAATCCCAAGGCATGGGATCCCATGCACATGCATCTCCAAGAGGGGATGTCGACCGTCTCAAAGCCTAGTCATCTACCCTTTGCTTACTTAATTAAAATTGGCACACTTCAATCATTACTCCTTTTTTTCTTTTTCTTTTTTTTGATTGATTTGGGTAGGGCTGATCATGCATATAATTCAGGGTTTATTAACATTTAAATATGCATGATTTTATGAAATAATGTTTCAAAAACCCAATTTTATGTTAGTTTTTGAGTAAATGTGCTAAAATGATTTAAAAATAGAAAATGCATGAAAAATAGTTTTATTTTTACATTTTTATACATATTTTAGTTTTTGTTATATTCATAGTAGTTTAGTTTTAGTTTGCAATTAAAAATGAAATAAAAAAATAATAATATAGAAAAATATTTTTTCATTTTAAGTGTTTGTTTTTTTTTTAAAAAGAGAAAAAAAATTTAGAATAGTTTTTTTTAGTTCTTCATAAATAAGTTTTGTTTTTAAATCTTTGAAAATTTTATATAGTTTTTGATTTTTGAAAATTGCAAAAATAAACACAAACCGGTTCACTCGGTTTGCTTTTAAAAAAAATAAATAAACAAACCGGCTTGAACCGGTTTGCATTTGTTTCAAACCGGTTCCAGCCGGTTCGTTACTTTTAAAAACCCCAAAAACAGGGAGCGGAGGGGCGCCTCCTCCATTCACGCCCAAACCTTCTCTTTCCCCCTCTGTTTTTTCTCTCTTCCCAATTCTCCATTGCCGGATTCCCCTTTACCCCTTCTTCTTCCTCTATTTCTTCTTCCTCCTTATCTTCTTCTTCAATCCGGCGGTGGAGATATTCAGTCCGGCGACGGCGGCGGTGGTGGAGGTTGCCAACAACTTCTTCCCTCAGGTTCACGGTGCGGTGAGTGCTGAGTTCTCCTTTTCTTCTTCTACTTCTTCTTCTTCTTCTTCTTCTTCTTCTTCTTCCTCCGATTCTTCTTCATCCTCTGCATATTTTTTTTTCTTCTTTCTTCTTCTCCAGCTTCTTCATTTTCATCTTCTTCTCCTTTTCTTGCCTAATTTTCTTCTCCATTTCTTCATTTCTTTCTATTGAAAAAAAAAATAGATCGCATTCTTTGATGCTTACGAATTTCCTGTTTCACATGTTCTTCATCTCCTGTGTTTCGTTTATTTCGGTTTCCAGTTTTTAAACTGATTTCCCTATTTGATTTCTAAGCATTGAATTTGCTATTTCTTGTTCTGCTGTTGTGATTTTCCTGTTTTGCCATTTCTTATAATTTCTGTTAGCATTTGATTTTCTGCTATTTCTTTGTTGTTCTATTTGATTTGTTTGTTACAGCATTTTGATTGAATTAGCATTTCTTGTTTCTCAATTTCGTGCATCTCATGTTTTCATTCTCCACATGTGTTGTTTTTTTTATGATTTTCGATTTTTCCTTAAGTCATTTCCTGTTTTGTTTTTCTTTCTGATTAGCTAAATTTTTAGTTCTGTTTTTTTTTTTAGTAAATCATTTCTTGTTGTTGCTAATTGTTCTGTTTTTCACATTATGCATTTCCTGTAATTTTTTTTACATTCTGATTTTTTTTTTTACTTTCTGAATTTCATTTTCTGATTTTTTTATTGTTTTTCCTCATTCACTTTATTTCCTGTTTTTACATTCTGTTTTTTTTTAAACTTTGTTTTACATTACAGTTAATCTTAGTTAATTAGTAACTAGTTAATTAGATTTAATTAGAATTCATTTTCGTATGAAATTGTCATTTAGAATTCTTGCCTAAGTTCTTTTGTATTTTTAGCATTTAGTCAATTTAGTATAGTTTCCCTTCTCTCTGGTACTGCTCGTGTTCATTTGAATTGTGCAGGATAGCACAAGACTGGAGCGTAATTGATTACGTGACACGAAGTGCAAGAATAGAAGAATAAAGCTTCGTTTTACTTTTTATTTTTAGAATTAGGAATTTTAATTGGGTTTGTAAATATTGCACTTTACGCCCTCTGCGAAGGGTATTCATTTGTTCTAATAGCTAGTTGTGTTTACTTTTCTGAACATTTAAATTTCCATAATTCAACAATAAAGATTAGTTTAGAATTGTGTGCTTGAATACAAAATATTCCTGTTCCCTGAGTTCGACTCGGTCTCATCCACTAGTGAGAACCGGTTTTTATTATTTGATGTCTGGTTTTCACATGTTTTACATTTAAAAATCTTTTCAAAATTACAACGATTGCAAAAAGACATCAAATTTTTGGCGCCGTTGCCGGGGAACGGCGTAATATTAGTATTCGCTTTATTGCCTAGTGTTTGTGTGCATTTAGGTTTAGAACCACGTATGTGCATATCTTAGAGACAAGCTTACTTTTCTGCACAGCCCACCTATTAGGATTCCCTTAGAGGTGACTGTGTACGATTGGTACCGTACACATAGATTTTATATTTCTATGCATAATCTCTTTTATGTGTAACTGCGTGGTGTTTGTTTAGTTTTTGTTGTTTTTTAGTTAACTCGCTTTGTGGTTTGCGTGGTTTGGCCGCTTAGTGCGTTAGTTAGGTAGAAAACCCAAAGTTAGGACGTGTGCTACACCGGTCTACTCTAAGGTGTACGCAATGGCTGACGATCATCATTTGATCCGTCCTTTGAGGGAGTACTTCATGCCAAATACGTATACTCCCACCTCCTGCATCACGAGACCTGATGTAGGAGCGAGCCATTTTGAGATTAAGGCCAGTGTGATTCAAATGTTACCTTCGTTTTATGGCCTTAGCAATGAAGACCCATATCATCATCTCGACGAATTCCTTGAGATTTGCTCGACTGTGCGAATCAATAATTTCGGAGAAGATGCTATGAGGTTAACTTTGTTTTCGTTCTCTCTCAAAGATAAAGCCAAGCACTGGTTAAAATCTCTTGAGACGGTTCGCATTACTACTTGGGAAGGAATGCAAAAAGAATTTTTAAAAAAATATTTCCCAATTAGTAAAACAAATCAGTTTCGTAAAGCTATAACCAGTTTTTCTCAAATTGAAGGAGAACAATTTCACGAGTCTTGGGAGAGATTGAAAGATCTTCTCCGCAAGTGTCCCAATCACCAGGTGCCTCGTTGGCAGTTGGTGCAATATTTTTATGACGGGCTTACTGAAAAGCATCGTCAAATGGTTGATTCGTCTTGTGGGGGCACTTTTATGCTCAAAAGTGAGGACGAGGCGTGGTCTCTATTCGAGACCTTGATTGAAAACACGATGCATCATAACTTGTCTTCACGGCTCGATAGGACTACATCTCTGTCTAGTGGTCCTAGGAAGGTTGGGATTTCCAAAGTTGGGTCTGAATTAGAATTGCGTACCAAGGTTGACCAATTGACTAGGAAGTTAGATCAATTCCTAGCCAATTCTTCGAGAAATCCAGTAGAAAGAGTGTGCGAGATATGTGCTAGCCCTGCACACTGTGTTGCGGATTGTCCGGCTGCGCCATTATATCCTGAATTCGTTCAGGAGCAGGTGAATACTGCCCAAGGTTTTGCTAGAACCATGCCTGATTCGTTTATATCATCATATACCCCAGGTTGGCGAAACCAATCCATTCCCCTATCCCATCAGCCCTCCCAGACACAGTATAGACCCAGTAACCCTTCACAAGGTTACTCGCATCCTATATTTCCACAGGTTCATCCTCAGTATTGTCAACCCCATCCTCAGGAGCCCATTCCAAGTTCATCATTTCAAGAGAAGATGTTAGAAGCCTTTTCTGATATCAAGGCCACTCTTTGTTCCCATACGCAGTCAATAGCCAAGCTAGAGACTCAAATGGGACAATTAGCTCAGACATTGAGTAGACAAAGTCAGGGGAACCTTCATAGTCAATCTGTTGTCCCTAAAGGAGAGGATTCCATGTCATTTGACTTG
This sequence comes from Nuphar pumila, assembly GCF_984573655.1. NCBI lineage: Eukaryota > Viridiplantae > Streptophyta > Magnoliopsida > Nymphaeales > Nymphaeaceae > Nuphar > Nuphar pumila. The sequence continues at coordinate 57,879,971 of NC_143254.1, forward strand.
CAACCCACTGATTCACATCATGAACAAGTCAAATCTGTTACATCCCTTCAGTATGGGAAGGCATGTCACTCCACTCAGGAATCGACTCATGAATCTCATATCATTTCTACTGACGAGTCGATCTCTATGATACCTCAACAGAAGGGGCCTTATTCACAGCATACATTTTTATCATATAAAGCCCCATTTTCTCAGCCTTTAGGATCACCATTTTTTAGTAAGCAAGAGATGCAGATGCAGAAGGTGCTTGACCAAGTCAAGCCTGATCATATTCACCACTTGTCTGAAGTTGTATTAATTGATACTCGGTCGGTCCTAGACTCTCGATTCTTGACCAGTCTCTCAGATGAGACTAATCTCTGTTCTTCACGTCGAGAGAGTTATGATCCTACATTTGGAGGTAGAAGGGATGGAAACACAGTGCGTAGTGTCACAGATGACACTCTTTTCTTCATAGAGCCCGGTTGAGTCTGACTTCACGTCCATTGATCTCATGGACGATGAAGGATTTTTTTCCAGGGATCCGTCTGGCTGGGGACGTGAAACTTAGCGCTTTATGGGAGGCAACCCATATCTTGTAGATTTGTTTAGAATTTATAGATTTTATTTTTACTTTTTCATGAGTTTTGCATGTTGTTTTTGTTTCATTCATGAGTTTTATGTTTTGTCATGTATACATTGCATTCATTACATTCATAGAACGTGTATTTTTAATTCATGTCAGGTCATTCTACTCTTTTCCCTCATTTATTTCCCTCATGTACATTTACTTAGTTTTATTCAAGCATGGGGGAGTGCCACTGGGACAGTGTCATATAAGCATGGGGGAGGGTGTAGAATGCACACCTTGATATTTCTGTTTACGTTCTTGCACATGTTTACACTTATCTCATAAAAAGTAGATTTTTAAAGAAAGAGTTTGAACTTATATGAATGTTATTTCAAATCTGATGTTTTTAGAGGATTTTTTAGCCCCACGAAAAAAATTTCTGACATAGATCTAAAAATTATGGTTGTTTATGCGGATTTTGAGGAAATGATGATAGATACATGTTAGAATTTATTTTGAATCATAAATATGAATATGCATAGTGCTATTTTTGAAAAACTAAGCAAATGAACAAAAGTGTAAACAAATGAGCTCAAAAGAAAAAAATATAGCATGTGTTAGGTTGTTTGGATAATTCCACAATCCTTAGTAGATGGAACTTAGATGTAAGTTGAAACTTTTAATTCCATTTTCGAAAAGGAGAGTGGAAAACTTCGTGATCCTAAGTAACTGAGAACAGATACAAGTTGAAATATTTGACTCTCATGTTATAAAGGTGAATGAAGGAAGTCACTTTTATGTCTTAGTTGATATCTTTTGGTATGTATTGAAAAAGTATAGAAGATATTGACATTGCACAAGGCATAAAAGCAGACCACACGCAAGCTATAAGAGAAGAATAAGTGCGCAAAAAAGAAAAAAGCGTGAAAAGAAAAAAGAGAGGAAAGAGCTTAAAAAGAAAGAAAAGTTCAATGCTTAGAAGTATGATTGAGAAAACCTGTGTAGAAAACATATGAGTGAGGATAAGTAAATAATAATATGTTTTTATTGGATTTTCTAAAAATAAAACATAAATAACTGTGATATTTAGAAAAGTGAAAGAAATTCTTTTTCTGTGGTAGTGCATAAAAGACTCTAATTATATTTCGATTTTGAAATAATAGGAAATATTTGTGAAAATAAAGTCTTTAATTACCTACTGCTTATGAGGATGTGTAATATTATGCACACATGACAGAGATGTTTGTGGGTAGCATCACTGCAAACCCTCACGAGACCTTACTCGTCCACTGGGGTAACCCAGGGGGTGAAAGGGCTTGTTGCATGAGCTAAATGCAATCGTGATTCCTACGAAAGTGAGTTAGGTGATAGTTTGATTTCTTGCATTTTTCTAGTTTGCTCGAGGACTAGCAAAACATAAGCATGGGGGTATTTGATCATGCATATAATTCAGGGTTTATTAACATTTAAATATGCATGATTTTATGAAATAATGTTTCAAAAACCCAATTTTATGTTAGTTTTTGAGTAAATGTGCTAAAATGATTTAAAAATAGAAAATGCATGAAAAATAGTTTTATTTTTACATTTTTATACATATTTTAGTTTTTGTTATATTCATAGTAGTTTAGTTTTAGTTTGCAATTAAAAATGAAATAAAAAAATAATAATATAGAAAAATATTTTTTCATTTTAAGTGTTTGTTTTTTTTTAAAAAAGAGAAAAAAAATTTAGAATAGTTTTTTTTAGTTCTTCATAAATAAGTTTTGTTTTTAAATCTTTGAAAATTTTATATAGTTTTTGATTTTTGAAAATTGCAAAAATAAACACAAACCGGTTCACCCGGTTTGCTTTTAAAAAAAATAAATAAATAAACCGGCTTGAACCGGTTTGCATTTGTTTCAAACCGGTTCCAGCCGGTTCGTTACTTTTAAAAACCCAAAAAACAGGGAGCGGAGGGGCGCCTCCTCCATTCACGCCCAAACCTTCTCTTTCCCCCTCTGTTTTTTCTCTCTTCCCAATTCTCCATTGCCGGATTCCCCTTTACCCCTTCTTCTTCCTCTATTTCTTCTTCCTCCTTATCTTCTTCTTCAATCCGGCGGTGGAGATATTCAGTCCGGCGACGGTGGCGGTGGTGGAGGTCGCCAACAGCTTCTTCCCTCAGGTTCACGGTGCGGTGAGTGCTGAGTTCTCCTTTTCTTCTTCTACTTCTTCTTCTTCTTCTTCTTCCTCCGATTCTTCTTCATCCTCTGCATATTTTTTTTTCTTCTTTCTTCTTCTCCAACTTCTTCATTTTCATCTTCTTCTCCTTTTCTTGCCTAATTTTCTTCTCCATTTCTTCATTTCTTTCTATTGAAAAAAAAAAATAGATCGCATTCTTTGATGCTTACGAATTTCCTGTTTCACATGTTCTTCATCTCCTGTGTTTCGTTTATTTCGGTTTCCGGTTTTTAAACTGATTTCCCTATTTGATTTCTAAGCATTGAATTTGCTATTTCTTGTTCTGCTGTTGTGATTTTCCTGTTTTGCCATTTCTTATAATTTCTGTTAGCATTTGATTTTCTGCTATTTCTTTGTTGTTCTGTTTGATTTGTTTGTTACAGCATTCTGATTGAATTAGCATTTCTTGTTTCTCAATTTCGTGCATCTTATGTTTTCATTCTCCACATGTGTTGTTGTTTTTATGATTTTCGATTTTTCCTTAAGTCATTTCCTGTTTTGTTTTTCTTTCTGATTAGCTAAATTTTTAGTTCTGTTTTTTTTTTTAGTAAATTATTTCTTGTTGTTGCTAATTGTTCTGTTTTTCACATTATGCATTTCCTGTAATTTTTTTTACATTTTGATTTTTTTTTTTACTTTCTGAATTTCATTTTCTGATTTTTTTATTGTTTTTCCTCATTCACTTCATTTCCTGTTTTTACATTCTGTTTTTTTTTAAACTCTGTTTTACATTACAGTTAATCTTAGTTAATTAGTAACTAGTTAATTAGATTTAATTAGAATTCATTTTCGTATGAAATTGTCATTTAGAATTCTTGCCTAAGTTCTTTTGTATTTTTAGAATTTAGTCAATTTAGTATAGTTTCCCTTCTCTCTGGTACTGCTCGTGTTCATTTGAATTGTGCAGGATAGCACAGGACTGGAGCGTAATTGATTACGTGACACGAAGTGCAAGAATAGAAGAATAAAGCTTCGTTTTACTTTTTATTTTTAGAATTAGGAATTTTAATTGGGTTTGTAAATATTGCACTTTACGCCCTCTGCGAAGGGTATTCATTTGTTGTAATAGCTAGTTGTGTTTACTTTTCTGAACATTTTACATTTCCATAATTCAGCAATAAAGATTAGTTTAGAATTGTGTGCTTGAATACAAAATATTCCCGTTCCCTGAGTTTGACTCGGTCTCATCCACTAGTGAGAACCGGTTTTTATTATTTGATGTCTGGTTTTCACATGTTTTACATTTAAAAATCTTTTCAAAATTACAACGATTGCAAAAAGACATCAAGGGCCAATCGTGGCCTTCCCTTTAAAATTACTTTAGTCTCTTATGAGACTGCCACTCACCCAGCTGGTCAATGTGACCAGCTGGTTTCATGGTCATGGTCGTCCCAAGGCCATCCTAAATGGACGGTCATGGCCTTGGTCGACCTTGACCAATGAAAGAAAGGATTATTTATTATATCGATTTTATTTTTAATTGAATTTCAAATATTTTTCCATTATGTATAATTATTTTATTTTATATTACCAATGTAGATGACATTTCAAGGCTACCCAAGTGAAGAAATCTCCGTTACAAACGAAATAGGTCTCGTTTAGTCCCTCGCTAAGTTTCTAAGCAATCTCCCATAAATCACATGCACTGACGAGGTTTTTTCGTCGTTCAGACCTCAAATTTGGTGTCAATCACAATATACCTATTATAAACTTGCCCTAAAAATTTTGGAGGTTAATTCGCTCTAGATTTCCCTCAATTGCCTTTTTATGTAAAATTTACACGATTTGACCTGTATCTCTATGTAGGCTAAAATACCAAAAATTGCCAATTTCAACAAAACTCTCGATCTTAACACAATTTGCATGACATTACCACAAAATAAATCATGGACCTTACATCCTCCCCTCCTTTCACCCATTTTAGGTTACAAAAAGTTCTCAATATTTCTCTCTCATGCTCCCTTCTGGTTCCCATGAGCATTCTTCAATGCCATGGTGTTGCCAACGTACCTTAACTAGTGAAATAGTCTTGGTACGCAAAACCTGATCTCATCGATCAACTATCTCGATAGGCCATTTTGTCAAAGTCAGATCTTCGTGCATTTCTACATCTTTGTAGCAAATATTGTGCCGTCATGGGTCAGGAATATACTTCCTTAGCATCGACACATAAAAAACATTGTGAATGTGGGCATATTGTGGAGGTAACTCGACACGATATGCCACTTCAATGATCCTTTCCAAAATCTCAAACGGTCCTATGTATCTCAGACTCAACTTTCCTTTCTTACCGAAATGAAACACACTCTTGGTCGGTGAAACTCTGACAAAAACCATGTCACTAACTTCAAATGATAACTCGCGTCGTCTCTTATCGGCATAACTTTTTTGTCTATCTTGCGCTGCCTTCAAGCGTTCTCGAATCTTCTGCACCTGCTGAGTGTAGTGCTGAAAAACAATCAGTGATTCTCTCGATTTGTCGCTGATATCGTACCAATAAGACGGTGATCGGCAAGGTCTCCCATACAATGCTTCATACGGGGCCATCCCGATACTAGCATGGTAACTGTTATTGTATGCAAATTCAACCAAACACATGTGTGAATCTCATTCACCCTTTCAGTCGAGCATACAGGCTCGCAACATGTCTTCTAGCGTCTGAATCATCCGTTCGGATTGTCCATCCATGTGAGGATGAAAAGTTGTACTGAACTTCAACTTTGTACCCAAAGCAGACTGCAACTGACCCCACAGTTGCGATGTAAACCGGAGATCACGATCAGAAATAATCGATCTCGGCACACCATGCAGTCGCACAATCTCTCTGACATATAGGTCAGCTAGACTCTCGAGGGATTGACTGATCCTGATAGGCAAGAAATGGGCAGACTTAGTGAGTCTGTCCATGACTACCCAAATTGCATCATGCTTACGTCTCGTTGGGGTAAACCTACCACAAAATCCATCATAACATCTTCCCACTTCCATTGAGGAATCTCGATTCTCTGCATGGAACCACCGGGACGCTGGTGTTCCACTTTGACCTGCTGACAAGTCAAGCATCTCGCAACGTACGCTGCTATCTCACACTTTATACCATTCCACCAATATTTTCATTGCAAATCCTTAAACATCTTCGTTCCACCTAGATGAATTGTATATCTCGACATATGCGCTTCATCAAGAATCTCTTTCTTCAGCTCAGGGTCACTCAGAACCCAAAGTCGATCTCTCACACGAATGTTGCCATCATCTGACACACTAAAGAAGGTATTTGCTTGTCTTGCCAAGGCTAGAAACTTACCATACTGGTCATCAAGCTTCTGAGCCTCCACGATTCTGGGCAAAAAATTCTGATCAAATGGTCAGACCAGACAATCTGATCGATCCGCCTCCAACTGAAAAAGGCTTCCAAACTATAAAATCTTCAATCAGCTTCTGGCTCCATACGAGACTAGCCAGAACACCACTCGATTTGCGACTAAGCGCATCCACCACTACGTTCGCCTTACCAGGGTGGTAAGACAACATAAAGTCGTAATCCTTGATGAATTCGAGCCAACGTCGTTATCTCATGTTCAACACCTTCTGAGAGAACAGATATTTGAGACTCTTGTGGTCTGAGAAGAACTCAAATGATTCTCCAAACAAATAATGTTGCCACGATTTCAGAGCAAACACAACTGCTGCTAGCTACAAATCGTGTGTCGGGTAATTTCTCTCATGGGTCTTCAACTGTCTCGAAGCATAAGCAATCACCTTGACGTGCTGCATTAGCACGCAACCCAATCTGGTACCAAAGGCGTCCGTGTACACCACAAAACCACCTCTGCCTAACGGTAAAGCTAACACTGGCAAGGTCGTCAGCTTTGACTTCAAGATCTGGAAACTGTCTTCACAAGCACTATCCCACTCGAACTTGATACCTTTGCGCAAAAGCTTCGTCAATGGTAAGGCAATCCTCGAAAAGTCTTGGATGAATCATCGATAATAACCTGCCAACTAGAGAAAACTGTGAATCTCTGACACATTCTGAGGCTACTTCTAGCCTAGAACTGCTTCAACCTTCACTGGATCGACTGACACTCCGTCCTTGGATATCACATGACCGAGAAACATCACTCGCTCAAGCCAAAATTCACACTTGGATAACTTGGCAAACAACTGATGCTCACGAGGAGTACTCAAAACAATACACAAGTGTTCTCGATGTTGCTCAAGAGTCTCTGAGTAGACCAAGATGTCGTCAATGAACACGATCACGAACGTATCCACGAATGGACGAAAAAATCTGGTTCATCAGATCCATGAATGCAGTTGGTGCATTCGTGAGACCAAAAGGCATCACCACGAACTTGTATAAACCATACCTCGTTCGGAAAGCTATCTTCGCAATGTCTTCCTCTTTGATACGAAGTTGATGATAACCTGACCTGAGGTTAATCTTCGAGAAAATCTTCGCCATCTGCAATTGATCGAAAAGATCTTCAATCCTAGGTAACAAATATTTGTTCTTGATCGTCGCTTGGTTGAGCATCCGATAGTCGATGCACGACCTCAAGGATCCATCCTTCTTCTTCACAAACAACACTAGTGCTCCCCACAGAAAAGCACTGGGTCGAATGAAACCCTGATCTAAAAGTTCTTCCAACTGTCGCTTCAATTCCTCAAGCTCTGCCGGAGCCATATGGTAAGGTGCCTTAGAAATAGGAGTAGTTTCAGCCAACAACTCGATACAAAATTTGATTTCTCGCTTCGGAGGTAAACCAGGCAATTCCTTTGAAAATACATCGGAAAATTCTTGAACCACGTCCAAGTCATCAATCGAAACCATCTCATTTTCGACTAGGGCAATACTGACCAAAAATACAGTACCCCCGTTCTGCAAATACTTATGAGCCTTGAAGGAAGAAATCATACGGCTATCACGCAAGGGTCGAGGAAGCTTGATCTCCAAGATTTTTTCCCTTCCCTACGAGAGAGAGGGGAAACCTTCCGCGAGTCAAACTTTGACCAGAGTTTTGAAAATTGTTTTGAAATACTTGCCTCCATTTTAAAATAGCGGGAAAATCCATGGGATGGGGCTCAACCTGTCGGTATGAGGTTCGATCGTTCCTGGCACCTTTAACAGGGGTAATCAAATCAAGGACCAAAAGTGTGCTTGACTTAGCTAAATTATCAAAATCGTGTTCTGTCCTAAATGCACAAAGAATTTAGGCATGTGCTATGCAATTTTGTAAAATGCAATTTGGAAAATATGATGCATGCTAGGCAAATGCTTTGGAGTTAGAAAATGTTTCTAAGGCAAAGGATGGAAATCAATTTCTCAGGAAAACTCCGATAAAAGGATTTGAAATCTTAAGAAAGTTTATAAAGATTTGGGAAAATCATGAAGGAATGAGAATCTTGGGAAAATAGAGAGAATTCTTGAGAAAAGGGGCAAACAATTGGAGAGAAATTGCTTGTCAGGAGAACTCCAACTTCGAAAAATTTCTTTGGAAAATGATTAAAGATTCATAGGAATTTTTTTTTGAGAAAAGATATCAAATCTTAGGAACTTGAAATTCAGAAAATCTTAGCCTTGAGAAATTGGAAATCGATTTTGACTCTGGAAAATGAGGGAAAGTTTCCTTTGAAAATTTGGAAATGAATTCTAAGATAAGAAATATTTTCTGGGAAAATCAAGGGAAAACTTAGCTTGTGAAAATCACATCTTTGAAAACCCTTTTTAGAGCATCTTGAGAAATTGACTTCCCTGAAATGAATTTTTTACAGAAATGCACATGATTTCTTGATGTGAACTATCCTGAATGAATGAATATATTTTTATGAAAGCTTCTTTTCAGGAAAATATGCAATTTTAGAATTAAACTAAGGTAAGATTACCACACATTCTGACTATGGCCGTAAATATGCTTGTAATTTACTTAGCTAATTCTAAAATACTTTGTAATCATTGAAGACATGCAGTGAATTTTGGAAGATAGCCTAAGAGTGTAGGCTCGGTGTGACTAGTAGAAAGATGCTGAATCTGGGTCTCGTCCATATTCCGACTAGGGCCGTAAATATGGACTCTACCGAGTTCATCAACTCCCTAAGAGTTGGTGCACGTGCCATTCGTGTACATCCATAGTGATTTTGAAATAAAATGCATGAATCACATAATCAGGATATTGCAGAAATTCAAACTATATGATATGCATCCTAATCTAAACAGTAAAAGTAAATATTATTCCAAATTTGATTATTACATCTTTGACATAAAGCGGAAAAAATGTATAGACCCCAAAGAAGCCACATCTTCCTAATTTTCCTGCAAATGAGAATGGAGACAAGAAATATAATATGCAGAGAGAAGATTGAAAATCCCATGTTGGTGACGATGTATGAGTGATTTTACATGAACTACAATAGAAACATATGAGTTAATGAGAATATAATGTCTAAAAAAAAAAATTGGGAATATATGTGAAAATATCCCGAAGTCATGCTAAAACTAAAAGGTGGACTATACATATATGGACCTAAACACTAAGCTTGCATTGGATGAAATATACATATGAAAATATCCATATCAAAATATACATGAAAATTACCTCTACCTAAAGGCATATGATAATATCCTCTTTAAGTACACTTATGAAAGAAAATGTACAGGAAAACATGGATATCCTTATAATTGAGAATAGGCCTAATGATCAAATTTATATGTGTAATGTACATATACCATATATAACGATATGTTGGAATCATACAAATAGGCTATGGAAGACAATAACATGTAACCCTGTTTGATGATTTTCAATGGAGTTCATGGGTGATAGCAATATCATCTTGCAGCAGCAAATATGGCTATTGGTACTTAATATGCAGAAACTATTTCAGAACATGGACAGAGCATGCACAAAATGTACATAAACACTTGCAAAAGATATACTGAACACAAATAATGAACTATCATAGGCTTAGAAATCAACTACAAGACATATGCTGTAAAGAAAATATGAAGATGAGAGATGTCATAGACGCTGGAATGAGTAAAGAAAAAAATGGGTCAGTGTACAGGAAGATGATCTATCCTAATTTTTTTTTTTTTTATGTTAAGGGATGCAAATATGATGATATATATATGCTTCAGACAACGTGCATAGGTGGCTGGGGGTGTTGGGATATGGTAACATGCTGGCAGACATACAAAATGTATTTGATAAAAGGATTTCTAACAAAGGTTTTAACAAGGTATGTAAGGAATTTTCAGCATATATTAATGAAACACTTGCAGAGATACCTACAACAGATTTTTTTTTTTAAAGTACATCTAACATTGTAATAGAAGAGCAGGAATGTGAATCAGAAATTTCGCAATGAATTGATGCAGAACGCATGCAGAACAATGTGAGAAAAATGCGCAAAACTTGGATATTATCAGCTAGTATGCTCTGTGACATTTCAATTTTTGGATGAAATAAAGATGGGAGATCATCTTATAAAGGGACGGTATGCTGTATTTATGCCTGAATCACGAGTTTCAGCCCTCCAACAACTGGAGATATCAGCTCCAATAAACAACACATGGATTTAGGGAATGGTGTGTACAAAGCTCTCCAAAGTTTGATCAAATCCAGATATTAAATGAATTAATCTAAGATCTTAGAACAATGACCCAGACTTTCATATTTTGGGATGACCTTACTCTAATCAATGATGACTCAGGTCATTGTATCCCACATAATAAACAAGTTACGGACACCGATTATTCCAACCCAATGTAATAAATAGATTAGTGAACATTAGATCTTTCAGACAATGGATATGATGCATAATGTGTCGATATGATCAAGATGGAAAACTTTAAACATGGATGCTATGATAATTAAATACTAAAATCTAAGCAACATATATATATAAACAACTAGTGATGAATAATGATTCTGAATAACAGCCATGGATTATGTTACAGGTGAGAGGACTAATACAGAAAATGAAACTGTAACAGACTTATGCTAAAACACAAACATTACTGTATATACCATAGTCTATTGATATCTGTAATTAATAGTAAAATTCTGATGAGATGGAGGCCCTGGACATGAGCTCCTGAAAACAGAAAAATTTGGGATACCACAATATACAGGCATCATTAATGATTACTGTAATGTATAATAAGACATCATAAAGAATTAAGATTAAGATTCATGTTGGATTTAGATGTTGCGCCCAGGTTACTGGTGCCATTTTTGTACGATGAATCCATACGGATATTGTTTGGGACCATGATACGCAGATGCTCCTCTTTTTAAAAACCGTATGGGTGGGTAGAAACCAATGGGATACAGGAGAGTTAAGGTTAATATCAAACATGTGAGAAAACATAGAAAATAACAAGGTTGCCAAAAAGATAATGAAAGTGATATCATTTGATATCTCGTTCACTGAGTTTGCAGAGACTGAAACGTCAATGAAATGGAGATATCTTGCAAAATAACTTTCAATAACATGAATGGAGTTATGTGATATGGTATGATGTAAATATGAGTCTGAAAAGTCATAGACTGAAACCAAATGTCATTCTATGACATTTATAATGCTGTAAAATATCATAAAAAATGCCGATTTTATAAAATATGATCTTCAGGGGAGCTGATGATGCCATTGCGAGGCATCATCGCTCATCAATGCATGAGACCATCATGTATGCATACCACTTCAACAAATGAACTAGGTTTAGAACTCCTATGCTATGAATATGATGCATAATTACCAAATTCGCAGACATAGGTAATGAGGCAATCCTATGCTAATGTAAAAACCTTAGATTTAACAGAATGCATAAATAAACAGGGTTGGGCGTATGTCAACCTCAATAGAATCAATGGGATACAACTTCTTAGGAGGCAAACAAATAAAGAAAGAATATAGTTCCTTACCTGATTGCTTTGAAACGAACACCTTCTGGGTGATGATTCTTAGAAACCTGTTTCTCGAAAGTGAAAAACACAATATCCAAGACCGACTGAGAGGAGGTGGTATTTCTGTGTACACCTTGCATAGTCACTTAATCTTTCATGCCTATTCGGTTGAAGGAGGGTGGCAGTAGGAGATCGTGAGGGGGTTCTCTAGAAATGGGGAAAAGTCCCCGGATAGGAGGAGAGGCAGTGAAACGATAAGGGGGGGAATGGCTGATGGAGTCTTAGATCGGATGCCTCCCCCTTTTGGGTTATCCCCTCTGGCCTTTTAATGATCGGCCTCTCCTATTTCCTCCCAAAATCCGAGCCTTTCCCTCCGATTTCTTCGACTGATTTTGCGAGGATTTGAAAACCTTTTAGAACAGAATTTTGAAATGTTTTGAAAAATCACCGTTTGAAAAGGGGAACGGCCTCTTTGCCTGCAGAAATTTTGGGTTTACTTACCTAAAGCTTAGGTAAAGTGCTCTTTTAGGGTTTTAAGGTGGCGTCGTTTGGGAGTTGAAAAGGTAAAAACAAAAGGGAAAACATGAGTAAATGGGTTTTCTTTCTCTTTTTTTTTTAAGGTGGTGCCACCTCAGCCGGATAAAATAAAAAAAAGCTTTTTGAAATAAGATTTTATTTGCTTTTTCTCTGCAGGGAGTTTTAGTGAGGTGCCACCTAGGTGTGGGCCCACTGATTATTAAAATAAATAGAATTGAAATTTAAAGAAAGGGTTTCATAAAGTGGTGCCACCCCAGGGTGGACCCTTCTTGACAACAAGAGGAATATCTAAAAATTTGAGTGTGACGCCACTTCAATGCGGGTCCCATGTCATTTATTTGAAATAAAAGCAAAAAATAAATTCTTTTTGGGATTTTATAATAGTAGGCTAGTTAGAAAATACGAAGTAAAAATTGGTTTGATTTCAAAAAATTTGAAGAAAAATGGTCCTTCAGGGCAAAGTACAGAGATTTTATAATGAAATTCAGAGCCCTTTTGTAAAAATTTGAAATAAAGTCTTCTAAATTTAAAGTTGCATCCCCTTCTTTCCAACTGACGAAATTTTAAAAATCAATATCAAAACTATCCAGTTTGTTTTCTTGAGAAAGCTTTTGTAATTCGGAGTCCTGGGGGTAAAATGGGAAGAATTGGCAATTTTGAAGACCGAGGGTTTTGAAACCAATTTTGAAAAGGGTAAAAACTCGAATCTGGATTAAGGATTTTGAAATCGAGAGTTCTGGACCTTAAAATGACATGCTGTGCAGTGTGGTGATATGAAATGCTCATGTAATGATATGCAAGGACATGTCTCCTGAAATGTCACTCTGAATCAGGAAATGGAAATTCTAGCTTCTTGTTAGGAGTAGGATTTTGAAAATTTGCAGTTTGAAGATGTTTTTGAGCCTAAATATAGAAAATTTGAGACTCGAGAATGAAATTTAGGACTTTCTGCAAGGTCCAATCTCAAAAAATGACCATTTTGCCCTATAGATGATTTGAGAGGATAGATCATGACGACTAGTGGAAGTGTCGGGGAGGTGAGTAAAAATTTGGGGTGTTTACAGATGCCCCTCTTTGCTACTAAGCCGGCTTGTGGCCGAGCTTAGTGGCAAAGAAAAACACACCAACTTTGGGCTAAAAAAAAATGCCCCAGTTAGAAGGATCTGACTAGGTATAGAGATATTAGCCCGATGAAGATGATAGATATGAAATGGAGAATGAAGAGGGGAGATTGGCTCTGCGGCAGTGGAGTTCAGGTTTTTGCCTCATCCTGGATGGGACAAAATACCTCGCATGGAACGAAGCTCAAGTTTGGCCCTTAACCTGATTGGGGAATGAAATATCTCATCGAAATGAGACTCAGATTTGTACCCTTATCCAGATTGGGCGAAAAATGAAATACCTCATCAAAGGAGGCTCAGGTTTATACCCTTATCCTGATCGGGCGGAAAATGAAATATCTCATCAAAGGAGGCTCAAGTTTATACCCTTATCCTGATCGGGCGAAAAATGAAATACCTCATCAATGGAGGCTCAGGTTTATACCCTTATCCTGATCGGGCGGAAAATGAAATACCTCATCAAAGGAATCTCAGGTTTATACCCTTATCCTGATCGGGCGGAAAATGAAATACCTCATCAAAGGAATCTCAGGTTTATACCCTTATCCTGATCGAGTAGAAAATGAAATACCTCATCAAAGGAGGCTCAGGTTTATACCCTTATCCTGATCGGGCGGAAAATGAAATACCTCATCAAAGGAGGCTCAGGTTTATACGCTTATCCTGATCGGGCAGAAAATGGATGAAATCCTCGAAGGAAGAGACCATGATGGAACCTTCGGATTTTTCACAATAAATCCGACAGGGGATTTGCAAAAGGAAGGAAAATGGGGTCCCTAAAGCTTGAAAAGGGGTTGATCTTGAGCATCTCATTACTGAGACTAAATAGCTTTTGAAATTGCCTTTTGCGAGAAAATTATTGGTGGTTCGACCTCAAACCGAAATTGGACTGCCTATGGTGGGACAGTGGGGACACAGGGAAGTGTGCGAATCTGAGAGCCTAGGCGCTCAAATTATAAAAAGAAGGGAAGGAATCTTGAAAACTCCTGTAATCAAGTCCTTAAAGAGGGATTGAAAATGGTGTCAAGATGTATCAAAACGGACATCAAGCCCTCACTTCATGTCAGGATGGCTAGAAAATATTGTCAAAATGTTGAGAATTCTGTTGTTGATTCAAAGTATTTGAAAATGATGCACATTGTTGTAAAAATATTCCTTCTTTTCTACCTGAAGTATTACCTCCAAACGAGTTTGACTTCATAGGATCAAGATTTGGATTCCAAATTGTTTGTAATTGTCCTTCTTCAAGGAAGCTATCAATTTCCTTGATATGAACAGGAAAGAGAATTTGATATTATGAAAGCCATTGATGAGAGAATATTGATAATAGAATTTCACAAATTTAAAGAAGATTCTTGATAGATTTAACAGTTTGATATCCTAGGAGCTTCTCTCATGATAATCTTTCTGCACTCTTTTGGGATTCGGGAGAGTTTATTATATTCTCCTTTATTTTTTAGATGTCCTCAATTTTTTCTCTCTTTCTTTTCCCTCTCTTTCTCTCTTTTTGTAAGGGTACGTCACAAACTCCTTCAACTTGGAGATGTTTTGACCCTTCTTTGCTTCCAGGGGTTATGTTGATGACATTGTTTTATGGGTTGGAGATCTTGGGATGATAGCTGAAATTAAAAATCTTTTAGGGATTGTCGGGAGGTTCATTGCATTTGCCTTCATCTCGACAGTGCTTTGGACTTTCCCTGGAAGGATCTGTCACAAACTCTATCATCTTGGAGATGTTTCGAATCTTCTTTGGCCCCGGGGGTCTACTTGCTTAATTCGCCTTCATCTTGACAACAATTGAGAGATCCCTTTTGCGGATATTTAATTGCAGCTTAAGTGATT
The DNA here is from genome assembly GCF_984573655.1 of Nuphar pumila. NCBI lineage: Eukaryota > Viridiplantae > Streptophyta > Magnoliopsida > Nymphaeales > Nymphaeaceae > Nuphar > Nuphar pumila. The sequence goes on from NC_143254.1 coordinate 57,895,150, forward strand.
TTGAGGAGATAGGGCTTGGGTGAATTCTCTCTTTTTCTAGCACTCAGGATATTTCCACTGCCTTATTTTTACAAGAATAGTCTTTAGAGATGTGTCATAACTGTGATCAATATCAATCATTTGTGGCTTTGCAGTAACACTGAATCTTCTTTGATGGCCATATCGAGGATTTATCTTTCATCTTTTTGGTTGGCCAATGGAAAGAATTTGGCTTTTGGAATCTCTCTTCGTGAAAGCTTCACTCTTTTGGAAGTAACGCTGGAGGTAAACTAAGGTAAAGATTTATGCACTAAAGATTCTGAAATCAACAAATAATTGATTGACAAATTGACAACATGTTCTTGAAATCCTTGGTGAAAGAGAGCATTTGAAGTCCGGTTCAACCCATCCGTGATGAAAATTCTCCTCTTTTTCTCTAAAAAGAGAGACTCAGGCTTAGCCCTTACCTGAATGGGAAATGGAAATTACTCCTCTCTTCCCTAAAGAGGAGGTGTTTGCAAAACGAACTTTTAAAAAGAAATTAAGCTTTCGTCAAAGCTCCCTAACATTAGGCTTCTCTTATGGAAAGGGGGCCGATAGTAGTGAGGTCGGTAAATTGGGTCATGAAGGAACGAGTCCATCACACTCTCCCTGAAAAGAGGGTCCTCCATGATGAAATGGCCTAGTATGAAAATTAGGGTGGCCACAAGGAAAGCGAGTCTCCGTTGAGCCTCTCCCTATAAAAGGGTTCCTTGTGTGAAATTGGAAATTGTTTTGCAAACGGTTCACAAAGACAGGAGTCCCTTCAAACTCTCCTTGAAATGGGGCTAAGTGAACGAATTGGATAGCATGCGAAAAGAACGAGCTACCTCGAACTCTCCCTATAAAACGGGTCTCTCGCAAGAGAAAATGATTGAAATTGGATATTGGGCCAATAGGCAGAATGAATATGACCTAGATTGGCAAAGGTGACCTGCAGGTCGAAAATGATTGAGATAGAATTGGTAACCTGAAGGTTTGAAATTGGATGACCTAACGGTCAAAATTGAGAATTGGTTGACCCAAAGGTCGAAGTTGTGTGACCCGAAGGTCAAAATTGGAAATTGAGAATTGAAAATTGGAAATTGGGTGACCTGGAGATCAAAATTGAAGAATTGAATGACCCGAGGGTCAAAATTGGAGAATTGAATAACTCGAGGGTTGAAATTGGAGAATTGGTGGGCAAAAGGTCAAATTTGAGAGATTGACTGACCCTAGGATCGAAGTGAATTGGATCAACAAAGGAGAATAAAGAGCTCGGGTTAGAGCATCGAATAAAGTAAATGGTTCACGAGTCGGAACTCAGAACAACAAAGTAGAATGAAGAGCTTGACTCAAAACCCGAATAAAGTAAAGAGATCATGAGTCGGAACTCAGATCAACAAAAGAAAGATAATTTGAGAAAAGACCCGAGTCGGAACTAGGATCTTCAAAGGAAAAATAATTTAAAGGAAAACCCGAGTCGGAACTCGGATCTTCAGAAGAAAATAATTTAAAGGAAAACCCAAGTCGGGACTCGAATCTTCAAGGAGAATGATTTAAAGGAAAACCCGAGTCGGAACTCAGATCTTCAAAGGAAAAAAAATTTAAAGGAAAACCTCAGTCGGAACTCAGATCTTCAAAGAAAAATAATTTGAAGGAAAACCCAAGTCGGAACTCAGTTTTTCAAAGAAAAATAATTTGAAGAAAAACCTGAGTCGGAACTCGGTTTTTCAGAGGAAAAATAATTTAAAGGAAAACCCGAGTTGGAACTCGGTTTTTCAAAGAAAATATAATTTGAAGGAAAACCCGAGTTGAAACTTAGATCTTCAAAGAAAAAAATAATTTAAAGGAAAACCCGAGTCAAAACTCGGATCTTCAAAGGAAAAATAATTTAAAGGAAAACCCGAGTCGGAACTCGAATCTTCAAAGGAAAAATATAGACCAACTTGAAAGTTGGATTTTGAAATGTACCAGTTCGAGCACTGGTTTTTTGAAATAATACCAGTTCGAGCACTGGATTTTGGTTCAATACTAATGGTTGTTTTTCAATTTTGAATAACAATTAGGAATTATGATGGGACTGTTTGTTGAAATCCCAATACTGACCAAATTGATGTTAATGCAGTTGGATGCAAATGAATGCAAATTGATGCACATGAATGCACAAGTGTGTAAAATGAGGAATTTGTTTATCTTGCCTGTATACAAAACAAAATTTTTAAAATGCCCCAGTGTAACTGGGAAAAGAAAGTTTGATCATTATTGAAGAGAATAGGAAGATTACAAAGGAAGAATAGGTGCTTCAAGTATAAAAATTTTTCAAGTGTCGAGCATTAATGGGATCTGGTAATTCTACCCCATCGACTTTGATGAGCCGATATGAGTTGCGGGGTAATGCTTCTTTGACGACATAGGGACCTTCACAATTTGGCAACCATTTCCCGCCGGGATGATGTTTGAGGTAAGCTCTAGATCGCAGTACCAAATCATTGACTTTGAATCTCCTTTCGATGACAGACTTCACGTACTACCTGGCTATTCTCTGGCAATAGGATTGAACATGTTCTGCTGCTTTTAGCCTTCTCTTGTCGAGCAAGTCTAGCTGTATCAATCGCTGCTGCTGGTATTGATCGAGAGGTAATTCTAGAAGTGATGCAAATTTCAAAGCGGGCTTCTGAACCTGCAGAGGTAATACTACTTATGTTCTGTAGACCAGTTCTGATGAAGTAGCATTTGTTGGAGTGAGAATGGTGGTCCGGTAGGCCCATAGTGCATCATGGATCTTCTCATGCCAATCACGGCCTGTTTCTACAGTTCGCTCCAGGATACGAATTAAGATCTTGTTGGTAGCTTCTGCCTGACCATTCCCTTGAGGATAGTATGGAGCAGAGAAATGATGATGGATTTTGAACTTTGAGCAGAATGTCTTCATTATTTCATTCTTGAAATGACTGCCGACACGATGTCATGCAAGATGTCGAAACGGCAAAGAATGCTCTTGTGAATAAAAGAGACCATATGTCGGCCTTCTACTGTACGCAGAGTGATAGCTTCTATCCATTTGGTGAAATATTCTGTTGCGACAAGGAAGTATTTGTGGCCATTTGAAGCAGAGGGAGTGATGGGACCTACAACATCAAAGTCCCACATAGAGAATGGCCATGGAGAGACAACAGACTGTAAATATGTTGCTGGAGCATGAATAGAGGGTGCATGTATCTCACATTGAACACACTTCTTCACAAAATGGTAACAGTCTTGCTGCATAGTCTTCCAATAGTAACCTGCTCTGATGATCTGCTTGACAAGGGTTTGGTAGCCGATGTGGCCACCACAAATGCCTTTGTGTGCTTCTCGCATGACTTCCTTGTCTTCGTCTTCGTCTAAGCATCTAAAATACTCTGAACTGAATCCACGATGATAAAGGACATTGGCCAAAATGAAATATCAAGTAGACATATGCTGAATTGCTCGCTGCTCTTTCTTTGAGAGTTCTGGAGGAAATTCACCAGTTTCTATGAAGTTTTTGATATTGTAATACTAAGGCTTCTTCTTTTGTTCAGCTTGGTTTACTTGTTCTATTGGAAGGAAGGCAGGTTGGTCAAGTCTGCCAATTTCGAAGGAGCGACAAGATTCTCCATTCTTGAATGCCATAATGGAACCTAGGCTGGCTAGACTATCAGCCACTTGATTAAAATCTCTCTTGATATGAAAGAGTTGAAATTCTTCAAATTTGCCGACAAGAGCTAAGATGATTTTCTGATAGGGAAATAGCTTTTGATCTTTCACTTGACATTCGGCTCGGACTTGATTGACAACGAGTAATGAGTCACCATAAGCATACACTCTCTTGACATTGAAGTCTAGTAGAATCTTTAGTCCTTAAATCAGGGCTTCATACTCAGCCATATTGTGGGTGCATTGAAAATCTAACTTGAGAGAAAATGGAATCATCTCCTTCTCAGGAGTGATTAACAAGATCCCAATGCCTATTTCCGCCATATTCTTGGAACCATCAAAAAATAAATTCCAGATTAGATATTGCTGGATATTGCATATTTGCTCATCAGGAAAGTCGTCTTCGACTTTCACTTCTTCCGCCAAAGAAAAATTTGTCAATTGATCTGCAATTTCTTGACCTTTGATTGATTGTTGGGAGACATATTCTAAGTCATAATGCATTAGCAAGACTTGGCATTTGGCGACTCGTCCGTTGAGGAAAGGTTGTTCTAGGATGTACTTGAGAGGATTGAGTTTAGATAAGATTTTGACTTCAGATGCCAGCAGGTAGTGTCCTAGCTTCTGACACATCCATACTAGGGCTAGGCAAGTCTTTTCTATTTGGGAGTATTTCTTTTCATAGTCTATGAAAGTCTTACTCACATAATAAATAGTATGCTCTATCAAGCTGCCTTCTTTGTATTGCGCCAAGAATCCACTGCATGCGACTTGATTAACTGAGATGTATAACAGAAGAGGTTTCCCTAATTCTGGCGGTTTTAAGATAGAAGGATTGAGGAGATATCTCTTGATTCGATCGAACGCCTGCTGACATTCTGGTCCCCATTCAAACTTCACTCCTTTTCTGAGTAAGTGATTGAAAGGCTCGCATCTCATTGCCAAGTTCGAAATAAATCGCCGAATTGATTGCATGTGTCCCTGAAGGCTACACAATTCTTTGAGATTTGTCGGGGGTGGCATATCAATGATAGCCTTTGCTTTGGCTGGGTCAACTTCAATTCTCGTTTTGCTGACCAGAAAACCCAACAGTTTGCCTGATTTGACTCCAAAACCACACTTTTGAGGGTTAAGCCTTAACTTATAAAGAATAAGTTGTTTAAATACTTGATCAAGAGCTTTAATGTGATCTTCTTCCTCTTTGGATTTCATGATGATATCATCAACATACGCATCCATGATTTTGCACATCTGATCATGAAAAATGCCGGCCATCGCACGTTGATATGTTGCTCCAACATTCTTGAGCCCAAATGGCATGACTGTATAACAAAAAGTGCCCCAAGACGTAGTAAAAGAAGTTTTTGATTGATCGTGGGCGGCCAACTTAATCTGATTATAGCCGAAATATCCATCCATAAAAGAGAACATGGCATGTTATGTCGTGCTGTCGACTAGAAGATCAATGCTTGGAAGTGGATAATCATCTTTCGGAGTTGCTTTATTGAGGTCCCTGAAGTCTATCCAAATACTCACTTTGCCACTTTTCTTTGGAACAACGACAATATTGGCTAACCAATCTGGGTAGTCAATAGTTCGGATGAACCCTGCTTTGAGCAAATCTTCAAGTCCTTCTTTGACTTGTTCTATTGTGGGATTCATTTTCCTCAATTTCTATTTGACTGACGTACCATCTGGCTTTAAAATGAGGTGGTGTTCGACCAATTTGGGGTCTAAGCCCGGCATATCTTCATATGTCCATGCGAACACTTCTTCATGTTGCTTGAGAAAATTAGTGAGCCTTTCCTTCTCTTCCGGGCTCAGTCTGGTTTCAATCTTGAGAATTTTGGGATTGTCTTCTGAACCTATATTGACATCTTCAGTCGGATCTTGTACTAGAGTAGATGGTTCGTCTTGCTTCTGAGCTGAGGCGAACCTGGTAATTCCTGAAGAGATTGATCAAATTCTGCATAATCATCTGACTGCTTTGCAACCTTGCAATTTTCCATGCTCGCTTTGACTCGGTGAATTATTGTCGATTTCTAGAAAGCCTTTGGATTGAGAACGAGCTTCTTGATTGCTCGGGAAGACATTCTGAAATTTTAGATAAGAAATTTGATTAAGGAAAAATCGCCCATCATAATACAAATAGCGATTGAAAAGAATCATGCATAAAATGACATTAGAACTATAAAATGAGGAGATAGAGAAGGGAAATAGATGGCATCCACATAGACAAAGAATCTTGAGATTTTATTGATTTTGAATTGATCAAAGACATTGATAGAATGAGACATTTATTTTTAAAAGAATAGAAAGGAAATAACAAAAGGGTTCTCAATGTGCCCCTTTGTGAACACCCCAAATTTTTCAAAATCTTTTAAATATCCCCTTTTTGCCCATGATTCCATTTTCTGAGTAATTGAGTCACTTTTAAATCTAAATTCCATTTTATTCCTCAAATTTTATTGAAATTAAATTCATTTTATATGTCTGACTCGATTTCGGATCCGAATCAGATATCAGAATCCAAATCTGAACTTTGTCATCCAATTTTTAAATCAAATTCTCAAAATTATCAAGATAACCTTTTGAAAGGCCTAGACAGTTTGTATGGTATCCGTTTGGATCCATCACGTTATATTCCTCAATTCAAGGTTTAAAAACTCAAATATTTTCTCAAAACTTGGGATCCAAACCTATTCTTCTGAAGAAATTTCCCCAAAATAACCCTGACTTTTCAGAAAAACTCTTCTTTTGTAAATATTATAAAATTTTGTAAAGGTAGTTTAAATTCCCTAGTTTTTAGAATTTTGTCTTTAAAAAAAATACAAAAAATATTGAAATTTAAGAAAAGAACAAAAAAAATAAGAAAATAAAAAATCCAAAAAATTCAGAAACTATGCAGTTTACTCTCTTTTTTAAACTTTTTATTAAAACCCCTCTCTTAAAACCCCTTTTTGAAAATCAAAGACCATTGGTTGAGTTTTTATAAATGCCCTTTTTAAAGGATAATTTTTCAATAAAATCTCTGGAAAATCGTCAACCAAAAGTAAATAACCGACTTTCCACTGAGTGGTAAGTACGGGTCGAATCCACAGGGAACAAGAATCACTCAAATATTTCTAAGAAATTCAATTTATTAATCAATAAACACTAATCACAATTACAATGTTAATACAATGACAAATTAACACTACAACTAATTAGAAAAGCACTTCAGTCTTCTGTTGCACACCAAGGGTATTTCTGTCTTTTTGCCACTTCTCAAGTTTTTGCACTTGGACAATAATCCCTGAAAAATGTTATGCTTTTCAACCTAATAACACAGGAAAATACAAAGTTAGTAAATAATTCCAATAAAACAAAATAAAAATGAAACTAAACATAATTTTTCAAGAAATTAACAAAGCAATCCCTAATTACAAAAAAGAATTAACTAAGTTACTAAACTAATTCTAAAATTATCTAATCCAAGTCTAAAAATGCTGGATGATGTAGATGCAACAATTAAAATGCAGAAACTAATGAAAACAGACCGAAAATGACTAAAAGAATGAAATTACAATTCTACCCCTGAATAGTGCAAAATAGACTTCTGACAGCTCTTCGTAAACTGACTGTTTAATAGAGCAAACCAGGTTTGAATTTCCCGAAATTTGTTTTATTCTGTAACTAACAAATTTAAGAATCTGACAGTTTTAACATAATTAAAAAATGATATCTGGAACTCCAGATATAAGCGTTTCAAAACTAGGAAAAATCTGGATATCGCAGGTCCCAAAATTTTCAAATCCGAAAAAGCAGTTTTCACAAAATGCTTAAAAATCAGAGCAAACCAACTCAAATCGAGTTGAAATTTGGTCTGCAGACAGTTAACACATCAATAAAGTGAATAAAAAAAGAATTTTTGGAAAACTCAAATTTTTTTCACATGAAATAGCGATGGTGCGACAGGGCAAAAATCGGGTTTTGAGTTCAATGTACTATTCACTTTAGAATTCTATTTTTCATACTAAGCATGCAATCTAACACTAATGCAGACCTAAATGATGCTGAATGACAGTTTATATGCATATGATAATTGCAATTATGCTAAATGAAATGAAAATTGAATAAAATATGCAATGCACGACTAAAACTAAGCCAACTAATACATCAAATGAAGCTATCCTAATTAAAAATGTAATTCTAACTATTTTAAATAAATGATGCAATTGATTAATACTAAACACAGCTAACTAAAAGAACTACACAACTTAAACACTCATTAAACAATTACATATTAAATAAACACTCACTTCTAAATTGTAACTTGATCAGGCAATTAACAAACTATATTAGCTTACACTATGCCTAATATTAATCAAAACTAAGATCAACTAACCAACTACACTAATGAGGGACGATTGAAGGTTTGACTTGGACTAGGTTCAACTAGGTTGACTAGGTTGACTCGACTTGGCTTAGACTGGGTACACGACTCACTTAATTGGGTCAACTAGGTTGACTAGGTTAGGTTAAATACCTTAGTAACCTAATAATATAAATATAATTAATTAACCACCGAAAATGGGAATGACTAATGAACTAAATTAACTACACGCCTAAATAGAAGTTGACTAAACACTAATGACTACTTACCTAAAGACTCAATGCCTAATTTAAAATTTAAATTAATACTCAAATAAAAATCAATCTAATTCTAATCTATATTAATAGAGAAGGTTAGAAAGAGGCATTAAATGATGAATAATAAAGTTTTGGAAAAAAACTTGACTTAGCAAAAACGTCCAGCCCAAAAGAATGGAAGTTGCCTTAAGTGTTTGATAAATCAAATGGGAAATGAAGAATTGCAAACGTCCAACTCATAGAGGGGCCCACACGTTTCCAACCTTGCTTTAAAAACAATAAATAATTTTTGAAAACCTTTCCAAAAACCTTGAACACGTTTTTGGATGTCTTTAGAAAGAAAGGATAATTTTTAATCTCAATCCCAAAAATCGTGTTTCAACCTTTTAGTAAGTCTTTGAAATCCAAATGGTGTTTCCAAAAATATTAAAAGGAGGAAACTTTCTCTCTTGGCTGGAGTAAATGTTCAAAACCTTTCCAAAATGGAATTCACGAATTTGGAAGACATCAGTTTTTCTTCTAAAAAAAAATGTTTCCCAACCCAATTGCCTTTTTGCTCTCCTTCTAAAAACGATAACACCTAACTAATGCAATGATGCTATTCTAACCTAATTAATGAGTATCCAATTACAGCAATGAAAATATTAATGCTACCAGATAAACATTCTAAAACATATTAATTGACATAATCTTAAATATAAACTTACCTAATCACACAAAAACGTTTCCTAGGCTATACCAATGAACCTGGACAATATAAGGGACTTTCCTATTCAATTGGACCCTACCAAAAACAGCCTAGAGCTCAAGTGGAGCTCTGATGGCTGACGCCCCACTTTGGGGAAGAAGACTAAAAAACGGCTTTAGCTAAATTAAAAGAAATTACTTCTAACGAAATTGAAAGAATTACAATTAACTACTAACTAAATCAACTAAAATGCTGGACACGTCCTATTGGAATTTCAGCACAAGCCACACATACTACCTTGAAACGTGCATAACAATCTTAACAAGGACACAACACACCCTCTCAAATGGACATAACTTGACAACTTGAAATATGACTAGTGGCCCACAATGAACAACACTCTTTTTATGGATTTAATTGAACAAAATAACCACTGTAACAGACACTAATGCTGAACGAAATACATAACTACGAAACATAAAGAAATAGTAAAATCGGCTAACATGAATCTACATGCATTTCACGATTTTTGGATGAACACAAAAATGGAAAAACAATCTCACAACTTATAACTGGAATCAAATGCAGATTTAAGCTAGATTAAAATGAAAAATAAAAGCTAATTAAGTCCTAGCACTACCGCACAACTCCAGCAATCAGAAAATCGAAAAACGCCAAAATCGGCTAGAGAGGATCTAGCCGATTTTGGATCAAACAATGGTCTAATTCAGATCCAACGATAATCCTAGACCAAAATGAACTTTGCAATTTGTTTTTCTACAGAAATAACACAAACACAATCGACTTTTCTGCTGAACAACAAAATAATAAAAATAAATGAGCAAAACACAAGATTTTTTTATGATTTTTCTTCAAAACTAAAAATGCCCAAAACAAAGAAGGAATATCTAAATCCTACGATGCTGGTTTAAAGCATCACACCTCTATACTAAGGTTGAAAATGCACAGCTCACACACAGCACATAGAAAACTATAAATAAAAACACTAGCACACACGTTGGGCTTTAACTAGAAGAAAAGAGAGAAGAAGACCTACCTCCAGGGCGATCCGACGATTGTGGGGGAGAAGAGAGCGGACAATGGCTTTAGCTTGACGTACCGAACTGTTCGAGAATGCTGGAATATCACCACGAGTAGGATTTCTACAGCTGCAACACGTTGGAGATCCATCGAAGATGGAAAGGGTGCCGATTCGCGATCGGAGGCTTAGAAAACCGGATGTAGGTAGGGTCGGCTCATCTTGTTGGGGTGTTTCGCACTTTCACACAAGATAAATGGTCTCCACCTCTGCTACACCTGCAAAAATACAACAAACAAGTGATTAATCACAACAAGGAGGAAGAAGAAACGAGTAGAATTGAAAAGGGAGATGGAATAATGCTTGATTTCAAGCAAAACTCAATCTTCAATGCCAAATGAGGTGGGATGATGGGTTGGAAGGGGGCTGGAGATAGAATCACAGTAGGAGGCATCAATCGCAATGCCAAAGACCCTAGGGTTTGCTGAAAACTCTAATTTATACTTTTGATAGTTTTCAGAAACAGTTTATAAAAAAAATATTTTCTCTGTGCCACTTTCTGAGGGGTTTTCTGTAAATGTTTTCGAAATGGATATGGATATGCGTGTGGGTGGGATTTTGGTTTTCTAAAGGTTGATCCAAGGTCCAAAATAGCCTAATTGGGTCGGATATGGATCCGATCCACCTCAAAATTCATGCCCGAACACTAAAATAGCCATAACTCTCTCATTTTAACTCTGATTTCTCTGAAATTCGAACCACAACCCCTTACTATCAAAATGCACCTAAACATGGGTTTTAAACCTTAATCTCACCATAAGATGCATGAATAACTAACTAACATGATGTGCATTTCAGGCATCATCCAATACCCCCATGCTTGAATGTTTGTTAGTCCCTTAACAAACAACTAACTATGTTATGCAACAGAAACAAGAAATTCTAGACATGTATGCATGAAAAACTAACTCACTTTCGTAGGAATCACGGTTGCATTTAGCTAATGCAACAAGCCCTTTAAACCCCTGGGTTACCCGAGGGGACAAGTAAGGTCTCGTGAGGGTTTTCAGAGATGCTACCCACAAACATCAATGAAATGCAGGACTGAATTTTCAAACATAGTAGGCAGTTAAGAAAACAGTTGGAACAAATATTTCATGTAATGGACACTCTCAAAACAAATTCAAAAATCTCATGCCACCACAGTAATTTTTCCTTCACTTTTCTAAAATTGTAGCTATCTATAATTTTTCTCAGAAAGTCAACTATTCTCATGTATTACTCATTTATCCTCACTTGTATATTTCCTGCACAGTAATTCACACATATTCCTAAGCAATGAACTTTTTCTCATTCAGCACATTCTTTTTCTTTCTTTGGATTTTCAATTTTCACCCTTTTTCACTTCTCTCTCTTGAGTACTATTTCGAATATCCAGTTTTTGTGACCCGTGTAGCGAGCTTTGGGTCAGTGACTCCCAGGCCAGACGACCTTAGGGCACTAGATACAGAGTATCCCTCGGAGTTAATTGCTCGACTCACTAGACCTTCTATTCTAATAGTTCATGTATAGTCTTCCTCTCGTCATGTGCAATGTCTCTATCTCTTAGGCTTTCTATGCAGTTCATGTAACAAGCTTTCGAACCGGTGGCTCCCAAACCAGCTGGCTTTGGGACACCAGATGTAAAACACCCTTCAAATTCTACTTGCTCGAACTATAAAAGCCATAGATATCGACTAGACAGGAGGATGATTTCCTTCATTATCCTTTTTGTCAAGAGACTCAAACACTTCATCTTGTGTCTAAGTTCTACTACTAGGATTCACGAAGACATCAACAACTAAACGTAGCTCTACTCTTTAAAGCTCATTTTTCAAAAACATCTTTCCATTGCTTATTTCTTTCACAAAACATATTGTGCATACTTATACTGAAGTGATTCAAAACTTTCTAACAATCAAATACTATCTTTTCTTTGAATTTTCTCATAAATAACTACTCTATTTGAATCAGTTCAGAGAAAAAAAATTTTACATGGGGCTTAAAAATTTCTAAACTGTTAGATTATGCCAAAAACAATCATATATGCTACAAACTTGTTCTCAAACGCCTACTTTGGATACCAGTCAAAAAAAAAAATTTAGTGTGCATCTAAACCCACCCCCCATTCTTGAATGACACTGTCCCTAGTGACATACAAAATATATCAGAATGCAATGCAAATGCACACTAAAAGACAATAAAATAAATATGGGAGAAAGGATAGATATAACCTGATCTGTGTTGGGCTTCTGAATTTGATTGACTTGACTTTATAGCATCCTATGCATATCTGATTGCATAATTTTCTGCTCATCTGGTCAATATATGCTCTGAAAACTCTGCCCTGTACCTGGTAACTGATACACTAAATGTTAGATTCAACCTGCATAGACCAAAAACAAAAGTCAGCACATATGAAATGAAATACTGAATAAAAGCAAATATTAGAGTGAAAAACAAAACTAATGTACATATGATACATCCCTCTGGTCGAATCCTCATGCCTTTGTGAGATGCACTATCTCACACTCACCATTTTGCAAGGAATCTGAAATGTAGGGTTTCAGTCTTTGCCCATTAACCTTGAATGTACCTTGGGTCATAGGATCAAATAATGTAACTGCTCCATGTGGAAACACTTCTTTCACAATGTACAGTCCTGACCATCTCAATCTCAATTTCCCTGGGAATAAATGCAAACGAGAATTGTATAGCCAAACTTTCTGCTCCGGCTCAAACACTTTTCTGATAATGTGCTTATCATGAAATGCTTTAGTGCGAGCTTTGTATAACTTGGCATTCTCATATGCATCATTCCTGAGTTCCTCTAATTTTGAGAGTTGCAGTGCTCTCGCTTTGCCAGCCTGGGTGAGGTCAAAATTCAATTTCTTGATGGCCCAATACGCTCTATGCTCCAGTTCGACAAGAAGGTGGCATGCTTTTCCGAATACAAGGCGATACAGAGACATGCCAATGGGAGTCTTCAATGCAGACCTATATGCCCAAAGTGCATCATCTAAGCGCCGGGACCAATCCTTGCGGTCCGAGCGAACTATCTTCTCTAGAATCCGCTTAATCTCCCTATTCGAAACCTCTACCTGTCCACTAGTCTTCGGATGATATGGAGTGGTGAATCTATGATTGACAGAATATGTTCTCAGTAGAGAAGCTATCTGTACATTCCTAAAATGCTTGCCACTATCACTGATCATCGCGCGTGGCACACCAAAACGACTGAAAATGTTGTGCTTAATGAACTTAAGCACCACTCTATGAACATTGGTCTTGGTTGCTACAACCTCGACCCACTTGGACACATAATCTACTGCCACCAAAATGTACAAATTTCCAAATGAAGGCAGAAATGGTCCCATGAAATCAATGCCCCAAACATCAAAAATCTCGACTATCAAAATCGGGAGCAAGGGCATCATGTCCCTCTTGGACATGTTTCCAATCTGCTGACATCTAATACATCTCCTACAAAACTCATGCGCATCCCTGTGGAGTGTGGGCCAATAAAATCCAGACTGCAAAACCTTTGCAGTTGTCTTCCTATTGCTAAAATGCCCTCCACAGGCTAAAGAATGGGAAAAACTCAAAATGGACTTGTACTCCTCCTCCAGCACACATCTCTTAATGATCTAATCTGCGCAATATCTGAACAACTCTGGTTCATCCCAATAATAGTGCCTCACCTGAGATAGGAATCTCTCTCGCTCATTCTTGTTCCAATGCTCAGGAATCTGTCTCGAAACCAGATAGTTCACAATATTAGCAAACTAGGGTAACTGCGATGTCCTGACTGTCATGATCTGCTCGTCGGGGAAAGAATCACTGATCGGCCTTTGATCTTGCGTGGTCTCTACGATCAATCTAGAAAGATGGTCTGCTACTACATTCTCGCTTCCCTTCTTATCTCGAATCTTGAGATCAAACTCCTGTAGTAGCAGAACCCAACGAATGAGTCTCGGTTTGGTGTCTTTCTTATTCAATAGATACTTCAATGCAGCATGATCAGAATAGACCACCACCTTCGAACCGAGCAAATATGACCTAAACTTGTCCAACGCGAATACTACAACAAGTAGCTCCTTCTCTGTCGTGGTATAATTCATCTGAGCATCAGACAGAGTTCTACTTGCGTAGTAAATCACATAGGGCTTCCTATCAATCTGATGTCCTAGAATAGCCCCCATAGCATAGTCAGAAGCATCACACATAATCTCAAACGGGAGCGTCCAATCTGGAGGTCTCAAAATGGGTGCAGTAATCAAGGCCTCTTTGAGAATCTCAAAGGCCTTCATGCAATCCTCGCTAAAAACAAAGGGTTGGTCATTCTCTAATAAAGTACAAAGCAGTTGAGAGATTTTGCTGAAATCTTTTATGAACCGCCTATAAAATCCCGCATGCCCTAAAAATGACCTAATCTGCCTCACAGTGGTAGGTGGAGTCAAACGAGAGATGGATTCCACCTTCTCTCTGTCAACCTCAATGCCTCTCTTGGACACAATGTGTCCAAGCACAATCCCCTCCTGGACCATAAAATGGCTCTTTTCCCAACTTAGAACAAGATTTGTCTCTGCACACCTACTCAGTACTCGAGTAAGTTTTTAGAGGCAATCTTCAAATGAAGATCCATACATCAAAAAGTCGTCCATGAACACCTCCATGACATCATCTATCATATTTGAGAAAATAGCAAGCATGCACCTCTGAAAAGTTGTCGGGGCATTGCAGAGCCCGAACGACATACGTCTGAATGCAAAGGTGCCATAAGGACATGTAAATGTTGTCTTCTCCTGGTCGTCAGGATGGACAACTACTTGGTTATATCCTGAATATCCATCTAGAATGCAATAGTAGCTCTGTCCTGTGAGTCTCTCTAAGATCTGATCAATGAACGGCAGTGGGAAATGATCTTTCCTAGTTGTCACGTTCAACTTCCTATAATCGATGCAGACTCGCCATCATGTAGTGGTCCTCGTCAGAATTCTTTCCCCCTTCTCATTCTCCACAACAGTGAGTCCTGACTTCTTCGGAACAACCTAAATCAGACTGACCCACTGGCTATCAGAAATGGGGTAAATAATCCTGGCATTCAACCACTTCACCACCTCATTCTTCACCACTTCCTTTATGTTGGGATTTAGCCTTCTCTGCATATCCCGCACTGGCTTGACTTCCTCATCGCAATGGATTCTATGCATGCAGAATGAAGGATCAATCCTCTTCAAATCAGCCACTCTCCAGCCAATCGTTGCCTTGTGCTCTCGTAAAATAGTCAGCAATCTATGCTCTTGCTCCTTAGTGAGCAGTGACGAGATGATCACAGGCAGGGTCTCATCACCCCCGAGATATGCATACTTGAGTGAATCCGATAAGGGTTTCAACTCGAGTTACGGAGGAGATTCGATCGAAGATTTGGCGGGGGTCTCCGCAAGTGGTGGGAGAGGCTCAATGCCTGCTCTCCAGGGTGGTAACTCTGACGACACTCTAGACACATCTACGCTAACTGTACAACTATTCTTCTCTATATGATACAAATCTAAGGAATCCTCAGTAATATACAAATCGAGCTGCTCCTCCACTAAATCCTGAGTAATATCTACATGGAAGCAGTCCATGTCTCCCACTAGTCCCATAGCGGCAATGAAAATGTTCAGCTTGACTTTCTTGTTGCCGAATGAGAGATCCATGGCTCCGGTTCTACAGTTAATACATGCATTGGCAGTCGCCAAGAATGGTCTGCCTAAAATGATCGGAGTCTGGTGCTGGCTATCCACTCCTTCGATATCAAGAATGATGAAATCGACTGGGAAATAGAAGTCATCCACCTTAACTAGCACATCCTCTAAGACACCTCTCGGTACCTTGATAGAACGATCTGCCAGCTAAAGTGTAATAGGAGTCAATCTCATCTCTCATAGCTTGAAAGAACCATAGAAATATCCAGGCAGAATGTTCACGCTTGCCCCAAGATCGAGCAATGTGCGTTCTATCCGGATGTTCCCTATAGTACAAGCAATGATCGGGGCTCCAGGGTCCTTGAGCTTTGGTGGTGTCTGATGCTGAAGTACTGAACTCACCTGCTCAGTCAGATGGACCCTGTTAGGAACTCTCTCTCTGGATTTCCTCTTCTGCGTACATAGTTCCTTCAGAAATTTGGCATAAGCCGGCACCTGCTGAATCACATCGAGCAAAGGCAAGTTGATCTGCACATGCTTGAAGATATCAAGCATGTCCTGGATCTTCGTGCCCTGCTTCCCTCTAAATCTGGGAGACTCTAATGCTTTGGGATAGGGTGGTGGGGGAATATACATGGGTGGTTCCTCCTCTTTGTGAAAAGGCTCACTCCTATCATTCTTTTGAACTGAGGTGGATGATGATGATGATGGTGAAGGTGATGGTGATGAAGATGAGGATGATAATGATGGATGAACCGAAGAAGATGAAACACTGGTCTCTGGCTCCTTGATCCTCTCTCTACTCTCTCTGGTCTCGATATGATACTCACGTCCACTCCTCAAGGCCATAACAAATTTGACCTGCTGTTGTGACTCAGCATGAAACAGGCCTCCGGTCATCTGGTCCTTGCCCTTCAGGTTCATGATAGCCTGACTCGGCAAAGTACCCTCGGGTCTCCTACTGATAGCCTCTGCTAACTGTCCCATTTGCGACTCTAACTTTACAATGGACTACGTGTGCGAATTCAATATCTGGTTACACTTCTCGAAAGCATTATGATTAGAGGTTTTCACCTCTTGGAATGCCTGGAGAAGTCTCTCCTCAAAAGATGTCTGCGGGGTAGACTCCTGCGGAATTGGAGGAGGAAATGAAGAGGAAGACTGGGGATAATTCGGCCTCTGAAATGTCTGAGTAAATGATGGCGGCCGAGCTGGCTGAGAGGATATAGGCATCTGAATGGAAGACTGTGGATTCTTTCATGAAAAATTGGGATGGTTACGCCAACCCGGATTATATGTAGATGAAAATGGGTTGTTCTACAGTCTGACATAACCCTGCGCTGCCTGAACTTGTTCTTGCACAAATTCAGGGTACTGAGCTGTCGATGGGCACTCAGTAATCTCATGTGCCGGACTGGCACACAGAGTGCACACCTGCTGAGTAGTAGGTGGTCCCGAGAGAAGCTGGTCCAGCTTCTGAGCAATCATGTTTACCTTTCACTGTAGTGCAGTAGATGGACCAATCTTGAGAACACCAGCTTTCTTCTGAATACTGGGTGAGGCTCTATCCGAATGAGAGCTCAAAACATGGTAGAGAGAATTCTCTGCCAATGTATCGAACAACCTCCATGATTCATCCTCGCTCTTCAACATGAATGTCCCTCCACATGAAGAGTCGATCATCTGACGATTCCTGTCAGACAATCCGTCATAAAAGCTCTGCACCAGCTGCCATCTCGGCACCTGATGATGGGGACACTTACTAAGGAGATCCTTCATTCTCTTCCAGGTCTCATGAAAATGCTCACCATCTAGCTCTGAGAAGCTAGTGATGGCTCATCGGTACTGATTCGTCCGACCAATGGGGAAATACTTCCGAAGGAACTCCTGCTGTAACTGATCCCATGACCCTATCTCTACAGAATCTAAGGACTTAAGCCAATACTTGGCCTTGTTCTTCAATGAAAACGAGAATAAAGTCAACCTCAAAGCATCATCGTCGAAATTCTGTATCTTCACAGTAGAACAGATCTCAAAGAATTCGTCTAAGTGCCGGTAGGGATCCTCGTGACTAAGGCCATAAAAGGATAGAAGCATCTGAATAATGTTGGCCTTAATCTCATAATGAGGCGCTCCTACATCGGGTCTCCGAATGCAGGATGCCTGAACATAATCTGTGGGAATGAAGTATTCCCTCAGAAGGCGTGGAGGAACTGGAGGTGGAGCTGGAGGATCCATATCACCCATTGTTGTCAAACTTCGAGGAGAATGTAAAATTCTCTTTGGGTTGTCAACAAATGGATGTAATGGGGTTCCTAAAGCTCGTCGCCCCTGCATACACTGGTACTAAGACCAGATTTAAGCACACGACCTAAATCTAAAACTAACACAGAAACTAAAATGCAAATATCATAAATAAAGCAACTAATGAACAATTATTCTAAGCTATCTATGTCAGAACTATCTAACTAAGTAATTGAATTAACAAAGTAAACTACTCTAATTTACTGGAAATGAAAAATACAGGAATTCACAAACTAAGTTTTTCTAAAACCCACCTGTCTAATCGCTCCTTGTAGAATGAAAATGTAGTGAATCCTAGAAAAACAGCACATGAATCCTATATGTACTAACTATGTTAAACCTATATTCACTTACTAATCCTACTAACTAGAAAATAAAAACAACTAATTAACTAACTAGCTAACACAAATTAATAAATTAAACTCTAAGAAATAAAAGAAGTAATTCGCCGTTCCCCGGCAATGGCGCCAAAATTTGGTTGAGTTTTTATAAATGCTCTTTTTAAAGGATAATTTTTCAATAAAATCTCTGGAAAATCGTCAACCAAAAGTAAATAACCGACTTTCCACTGAGTGGTAAGTACGGGTCGAATCCACAGGGAACAGGAATCACTCAAATATTTCTAAGATCAATAAGCATTAATCACAATTACAATGTTAATACAATGACAAATTAACACTACAACTAATTAGAAAAGCACTTCAGTCTTCTATTGCACACCAAGGGTATCTTTGTCTTTTCGCCACTTCTCAAGTTTTCGCACTTGGACAATAATCCCTGGAAAATGTTATGCTTTTCAACCTAATAACACAGGAAAATACAAAGTTAGTAAATAATTCCAATAAAACAAAATAAAAATGAAACTAAACCTAATTTTTTAAGAAATTAACAAAGCAATCCCTAATTACAAAAAAGAATTAACTAAAATACTAAACTAATTCTAAAATTATCTAATCTAAGTCTAAAAATGCTGGATGATGCAGATGCAACAATTAAAATGCAGAAACTAATGAAAACAGACCGAAAATGACTAAAAGAATGAAATTACAATTCTACCCCTAAAGCTTGTTTGTATATAGCATATACTTTTTGAAATAGTATCTGATTCTAGTTCTTGGTTGAGCCCTCTAGGACACTTCAATGTTCACGCGCTTGCCTTGTAACTATCGTTAAATATATATGTTTGAATGTGCATTATATGTGTTTTTAAAAATGGTATCTCACCCTAGTTCTTGGTTGAGCTCTCTAGGACACTTTGGTGTTCACTCGCTCACCTTATAATTATCGTTGGATACCGATCTTGGTGTATATTGATGTCTTCTTTTAAATCGTTGTAATTTTGAAAAGATTTTTATATGAAAAACATGTGAAAACCAGACATCAAATAATAAAAACCGGTTCTCACTAGTGGATGAGACCGGGTCGAACTCAGGGAACGGGAATATTTTGTATTCAAGCACACAATTCTAAACTAATCTTTATTGCTGAATTATGGAAATGTAAAATGTTCAGAAAAGTAAAAACAACTAGCTATTACAAAAAATGAATACCCTTCGCAGAGGGCGTAAAGTGCAATATTTACAAACCCAATTAAATTCCTAAATTCTAAAATAAGAGAAAAACATCTTCTATTCTTGCACTTCCCATGTTATGCAATTGCTTCAACTCCACTCCTTTGTTATCCTGCACAAATTCAATGAACACGAGCAGTACCAGAGTTTGAAATAGAAATCTATATTGAATTAGCTAATTCTTAAAAACACTGAAGGATATTAACAAAAGACTTCAATGACAATTAAAACTACATTAACTAACACAATTAACTAAATTTCAATTCACTAACACTCCACTTTATGAAACCTAATTATTTCAATTAACTAATAATGAAGACAATTAATCACTAATACTTCATTAACAAACTATGAACATACACTATTGAAAAACACAATATTAACAAACATTGAAAGCAGTAAAATAAAAAATTGTAAAAATCAAGAAATGACTAATGAAGGATAAAAAATTCAGGTATTTGAAAACAATAAGAAAAACATGTAAAACAAGCTAACAGAATTGCAAAGGAAAACTAATTTTGTAAAAAAAATTATTGAATGAGGCAAAACGAGAAGATTTTTTGATAAAAAAAACAGGAAATTGGAAATTGTATAAGACCTAAGAATCCAATAGTGAATCAATCACTAAAATCTTGCTATCAAAACTTGATCCAGACTTTCTGAGATCAGTTTATCCATATTCACAGGAGAAGTCAGTATATAACAACCACGTAATCTGAAAACTCAATACATCGTAATCAATTAAGCTGAAAACTTAAGCATTTGAGTAAAATATTGATCAATGTTTATACAGGCCATGTTTCAGTAATCTTATTCCACTGTGAACCAGATCTTCACTGTAAAAAAATTTCGGTGAAGCAGAGTTAATTCTGATCCTTTATCCACCTCAACTCCAAATGAACATCTGTTTTTAGAATCACAAATCAACTGATCTAGATGATCCAAAACACATCAAATTTCAATTGATCCAGTTGAAAATCTGTATCCAAAGACAAGATTAGAATTCCATTTAATGATTTATCAAATATTTTGAAGAACTGTATTGGATTCAGGCGACAAATTTTTTTTTTTTTTTTTTTTAATCAAACATAGGAAATATGGAATTCAAAATGTGAACTAAACGCTAAAAATTAATATTCATCTAACTAAAACATCAATTACAAAGTTAATCAGTAAACTAAAATATCAATCTCAGAATTGATCAGCAGAAAAAAATTTCAGAACAGTAGTAATCGATTTATATTTTTTTCGTTTTATTTCTATTTTTTTTTTTTCTTTCTTTTTTTTATTTTCTTTAACAGAATTACAAACGGAATTCATCCACCGGAATTTCAGATAGTCACCGGAGTTCAAATACAGACCGGAATTCTTCACGATTCCGATCTGTTTTATTTTCTTTCTTTCTTTCTGTTTTTTTTTATTTTTATTTTTGAAATTAAAATTCAGCAGATTATCCTTCAGAAAGAATTAAAAACGAAGAAGAAGAAAACTAATTGGAAGAAGAAGAAGAAGAAGAAGAAGACGAAGAAGAATGACTTACCGAAAAAAAAAAGGTGGCTTCCACTTCAGGCGCCGCAATCGACTGGAAATTTCCTTGCCACCGGATGATGATGATCGGTTGTTGCTGCTGGAAAAAGAAGAAGAAGAAGAAGAAGAAGAAGAAGAAGAAGAATGAGATCCGGCAACTGGGAAACGGAAGAAAGAGGGGAAAAACAGAGGGGGAAAAGCAAATTTTGGCGCAAAAACATGGAGCCCCTTCCGATTTGCTTTACGCCCCTTTTTAAAAGGGTTCAAACCGGTTGGAACCGGTTTGAAACAACCTTTTTTTTTTTTTTTTCAAGACTTCCAAACCGGTTCCAGCCGGTTTGGTTTTTTTTTTTTTTTTTTTGTTTCACTTTCTCCTTTTTAGAAATACAAACCGGTTGGAACCGGTTTGTATTATTATTTAGATAATTTTTTTTTCTTTATTTATTATTTTTATTTTTATTTTTTTCAAAAGTAAAAAAAACAAAAGAACTTCAAAAACTAATCTACTATATTTTTCTTTTCTTTTCTAAAAAAAACACAACACTTAAATTGAATAAAACTATTTTTCTAATTTTTTATTTTTTATTTTTAATAAAAACTAAAACCAACTAAAAAAAACTAAAATAGGCATAAGAATGTAAAATAAAACTATTTTTTTTTCATTTTCTAATTTTAAATCATTTTAGCACATTTACTCAAAAACTAACATAAAATTGGGTTTTTGAAACATTATTTCATAAAATCATGCATATTTAAATGTTAATAAACCCTGAATTATATGCATGATCAAATACCCCCATGCTTATGTTTTGCTAGTCCTCGAGCAAACTAGAAAAATGCAAGAAATCAAACTATCACCTAACTCACTTTCGTAGGAATCACGGTTGCATTTAGCTCATGCAACAAGCCCTTTCACCCCCTGGGTTACCCCAGTGGACGAGTAAGGTCTCGTGAGGGTTTGCAGTGATGCTACCCACAAACATCTCTGTCATGTATGCATAATATTACACATCCTCATAATCAGTAGATAATCGAAGACTTTATTTTCACAAATATTTCCTGTTGTTTCAAAATCAAAACATAATTAGAGTCTTTTATATACCACCACAGAAAAAGAATTTCTTTCACTTTTCTAAATATCACAATTATTTATGTTTTATTCTTAGAAAATCCAATAAAAACAAGTTATCATTTACTTATCCTCACTCATATGTTTTATGCACAGGTTTTCTCAATCACACTTCTAAGCATTGAACTTTTCTTTCTTCTCTTTTTTTTTTTTTTTAGCTCTTTTCTCGATTTTTTCATTTTTTCACGCTTTTTCTTTTTGCGCACTTATTCTTCTCTTATAGCTTGCGTGTGGTCTGCTTTTATGCCTTGTGCAATGTCAATATCTTCTATACTTTTTCAATACATACCAAAAGATATCAACTAAGACATAAAAGTGACTTCCTTCATTCACCTTTATAACATGAGAGTCAAATATTTCAACTTGTATCTGTTCTCAGTTACTTAGGATCACGAAGTTTTCCACTCTCCTTTTCGAAAATGGAATTAAAAGTTTCAACTTACATCTAATTTCCATCTACTCAGGATTGTGGAATTATCCAAACAACCTAACCCATGCTATATTTTTTCTTTTGAGCTCATTTTTTACACTTTTGTTCATTTGCTTAGTTTTTCAAAACTAAAACTGTGCATATTCATATTTATGATTCAAAATAAACTCTAACATGTATCTATCATCATTTCCTCGAAATCCACATAAACAACCATAATTTTTAGATCTATGTCAGAAAATTTTTTCGTTTTCGTGGGGCTTAAAAATCCTCTAAAAACATCAGATTTGAAATAACATTCATATAAGTTCAAACTCTTTCTTTAAAAATCTACTTTTTATGAGAGATGTGTAAACATGTGCAAGAACGTAGACAAAAATATTCTGGTGAGCTACTACACCCTCCCCCATGCTTGAATTACACTGTCCCAGTGGCATTCCCCCATGCTTATGTGAAACTAAGTGAATGCACATGAGATAAAATCAATGAGGGAAAGAAAGTAAACTCAATGAAATCTAAAATGTGAAAATATGCCTACCATGATCATGGTTTATGAATTATGCACATGAACTATATGAAAGTACTCTTAAAAAAATTGTTTTTCTATGAATATTTACAAAATTTTTAAAATATATACAAACATGTGTGAGTCCTAAACTTCTAAAAGATCAACATCCTCAATGTCTTGTCCTGTCACAATATCTGAGATATAAGGCTTCAGCCGTTGCCCATTTACTTTAAAAATAGCACCCGTACGAGGGTCAAAAAGATCTATCGCTCCATATGGAAACACCCTATGCACAACAAATGGACCATTCTATCTTGACTTCAACATACCTGGAAAAAGATGAAGACGTGAATGATAAAGCCATACCTTTTGCCCAGGCTCGAACTGTTTCCTAACAATATATCGATCATGAAAATGCTTAGTTCGAGCTTTGTAAATCTTTGCACTCTCATAGGCCTCATTACGCAATTCCTCTAGCTCACTCAACTGTAATTTTCTCTCGACTCTAGCTTGGGTCATGTTGAAATTGAATTTTTTTATAGCCCAATATGCTCTATGTTCTAACTCAACAGGAAGATGGCAAGGTTTCCCGAAAACTAATCGAAATGGTGACATACCAATCGGGGTCTTGAAAGCAGTCCTATAAGCCCACAAGGCATCATCAAGGCGCTGAGACCAATCCTTGCAGTCTGGTCTGACTGTCTTTTCAAGAATCCTCTTTATCTCCCTGTTAGATACCTCAACTTGGCCACTGGTTTGTGGGTGGTAAGGTGTAGCAATCCGATGATGCACAGAATATTTCCTAAGGAAGCTACCTGCACATTACGAAAGTGCATACCACCATCACTGATGATCGCTCTAGGAACTCCGAACCGACTAAAAATGTTGTGCTTGATAAACCGAAGCACCTCTTTATGATCATTGGTCCGGGTGGCCACAACCTCGACCCATTTTGAAACATAATCAACCGCCATTAAAATATATGTAAATCCAAATGATGGTGGAAAAGGACCCATGAAATCAATGCCCCAAACATAAAAAATTTCCACAATCAGAAAAGGTAAAAGAGGCATCATGTCGCGCTTGGTAATGCGACCTGTTTGCTGACATCGCAAACACTTCCTACAGAATTCGTGAGCATCTCTATGAAGTGTGGGCCACCAAAATCCAGACTGAAGGACCTTTGCAGCGGTCTTCCGACTAGAAAAATGACCTCCACAAGCTAAAGAATGACAAAATGATAAAATGGAATGATACTCTTCTTCAGGCACACATCTCTGAATCATCTGGTCCGGGCATGATCTAAATAATTCTGGTTCCTCCCAAAAATAATGTTTCACTTGTGCAAAAAATCTATCTTTTTCATTCCGGTTCCAGTGCGCAGGATACTCTCTAGTAAGCAGAAAATTTACTATATCTGCGAACCAGGGTAAACGCTTGACATGAAATAACTGCTCATCCGGAAAAGATTCAACAATCTGTCCTTGATCAATAGATGAATCTATAGTCATTCTAGACAGATGATCTGCTACAAGATTCTTACATCCACTCTTATCTCGAATCTCAATATCAAATTCTTGTAACAGAAGAATCCAACGAATGAGACGCGGTTTAGCATCCTTTTTACTCATCAAATATCTCAATGCAGCATGATCTGAGTAAATGATAACTTTGGAGCCTAACAAATATGATCGAAACTTCTCAAGTGCAAATACAACGGCTAGTAACTCCTTCTCAGTGGTAGTATAATGCATTTGTGTGTCAGAAAGAGTCCTACTAGCATAATGAATAACATGAGATCGTTTCTCAATCTTCTGTCCTAAAATTGCTCCAACCGCATAATCTGAAGCGTCACACATAATCTCAAAAGGCACTGACCACTCAGGAGATCTGAGAATAGGAGCAGTGGTCAATGCTTCCTTTAGGGATAAAAATGCCTTCAGACAGGCATCATCAAACACAAACGACTGATCTTTCGACAACAGGTTACACAACGGTCTAGAAATCTGACTAAAATCCTTAATGAACCGTCTATAGAAACTTGCATGCCCTAAAAATGAACGCACTTGCCTCACAGAGGTCGGTGGAGCTAATTTGACAATGGTCTCCACTTTGGCCTTATCGACCTCTATACCTTTCTCAGACACAATATGTCCAAGAACAATCCCCTGCTGTACCATGAAATGACTCTTTTCCCAACTCAACACTAGATTTGTCTCCCTACAGCGCTGAAGTACACGAGATAATTTTTGGAGACAATTATCAAAAGAAGAGCCATAAACCGAGAAATCGTCCATGAAAATCTCAAGGACATCATCCATCATGTCAGAGAAAATCGCCATCATACATCTCTGAAATGTAGCCGTGGCATTACAAAGCCCAAACGGCATCCTCCTATACGCAAATGTACCATAGGGACAGGTAAATGTCGTCTTATCCTGATCCTCGGGATGAACGGCCACCTGGTTATATCCGGAATATCCATCTAAAAAGCAATAATATTGCTGGCCTGCAAGTCTTTCTAAAATTTGGTCGATGAACGGTAACGGGAAATGATCTTTCCTAGTTGCACTGTTCAACTTCCTATAGTCAATACATACTCGCCATCCCGTAGTAATCCTCATGGGAATGCTCTCTCCTTTCTCATTCTTTTCCACAGTGAGCCCAGACTTTTTGGGAACAATATGGGTAGGACTCACCCACTGACTATCGGAGATAGGTTAAATAATCCCAGCATCTAACAATTTAACTACTTCCTTCTTCACCACTTCTTTCATGTGAGGATTTAATCTCCTTTGTGATTCTCTTGAGGGTTTAGCTCCCTCATCCATAATGATCCGATGCATACAAAAGGAGGGGTCAATCCCCTTTAAATCCGCCACAGACCATCCAATAGCTTCCTTGTGCTCATGCAAAACCTGTAACAACTGATGCTTCTGTGAATCTGTCAGGTCTGCAGAAATAATAACTAGGAGAGTCTGCTCTTTTCCTAAAAAGACATACTTGAGTGAAGCTGGTAAAGGCTTCAACTCCAACTCTGGGGGACTCTCTATTGATGGCTTTGCGGGCTTCTCAGCTAATTCTGGAAGTGGTTCAGGATGCCAAATCCCACTGACATTATCTGCCTCACTATCTATCATATCAAGGCGATCCTCTTTGAATGATTCATTAATCTCCTCTTGAGGTGGATCACTCAACAACCAATCATGTTCAGCTTCTATAATATCTTGAATGATATCAACTTCAAAAGAAGCTTCTTCAGTATCAGACTCCATCGATGCACAAAAAATGTTCATCCTCATTTTCCTATTTCCAAATGAAACATCCATTTCACCAGTGCGGCAATTAATGCACGCATTGGCGGTAGCTAGGAAAGGGCGACCAAGAATAATAGGAGTCTGTCTGATGCTATCAACTCCCTCCATATCTAATATCACGAAGTCGACAGGGAAATAACAATCCTCCACCTTGACTAACACATCTTCAAGTATCCCTCTCGGGACCTTAATCGATCTATCCGCTAATTGAAGCGTCATAGGTGTAGATTTCATCTCTTTCAATCCAAATTTGTCATAGAAGAAACCCGGCAAAATGTTAACACTTGCCTCAAGGTCAAGCAAAGCACGCTCAACAGTAATGTTTCCTATGACACATGATATGATAGGGGTCCCTGGGTCCTTAAGTTTGGGTGGAGTCTGGTGTTGCAATACTGCACTGATTTGCTCCGTCAAATATATTTTCTTCTGCGCATGGGACCTCAACTTCCTTTTCTGCGTACAAAGCTCTTTGAGGAACTTTGCATATGCAGGGACTTGCTGGATGGCATCTAGTAAGGGAAGGTTTATATGGACGTGCTTGAATATCTCAAGCATCTCTTGCATGTTTACTCCCGACTTACCTAATGCTCTCGGTTTCTCTAACGCCTCAGGAAAGGGGGCTTTAGGAATATGGGTTGTGGAAGGCCCAAATGGAAGAACCTTCTCGCTTTCCTGAGGTAAAACATTAGGGACAGGCTGCTTCTTACTTATCTTCTCTCTTTCTTCTGCAGCCTCCCTCGAATGGTACTGCTTCCCACTTCTAAGGGTTACTACTGCCTGAGCTTGCTCTTGATGTGTATCTGTCATATGCAAACTCTGCAGAGGTTCTTTACCCCTAGGGTTAACTATAGGCTGACTAGGCAATGCTCCCTCACTTCTCCTGCTAAGTGCTTCAGCGAGCTGCCCCATTTGAGTTTCTAACTTTGCAATCGACTGGGTATGTGAGCTCAAAGCTTGCAAAATCTTATCTTCAAAAGATTGACTAGGTGAAGGCTCCTGAAAATGGGGTTGAGTATAAGCAGGTTGGGCTGGAGGGTCATTGGATCTTTGGAATCCAGGTGTATAACCACTTTGTCTGGATTGACTCTGGGAAGGGTTAGGGGCTTGGGCTTGTGAGTTACGCCATGAGAAATTTGGATGGTTTCGTCAGCCCGGGTTGTAAGTATTGGCAAATGGATTGGGTGCGGGCCTAGCGAAGTTCTGAGCCATCTGAGCTTGCTCTTGGACAAACTCAGGATACTGTGGCGCAACTGAACACTGGAGAACATGGTGTGCAGGACTCGCACACAACGCACACACCTGCATGGCAGGAGAGGGACCCAACAATAATTGATCTAATTTCTGGGACAGTTGGTCTACCTTGTTGCTCAACTCAAGGTTCATCCCTATTTCGAAAATACCTACCTTCTTAGCACTATCCTGTACAGGTGTAACTCTATCAGACCGTGAAGTTGTCGCGTGGTTCATCGAATTCTCGCTTAATGTCTCAAAGAGCAACCACGCTTCATCCTCACTCTTGAGCATGAAAGTGCCCCCACATGCGGCATCAACCATTTGACGATTCTTCTCAGTAAGACCGTCATAGAAATATTGCACCGGTTGCCATCGAGGCACCTGGTGGTGGGGACACTTGCATAGAAGATCCTTCATCCTCTCCCAAGTCTCATGAAACAGTTCCCCCTCTATTTGCGTAAAACTGGTGATGGTTTTTCGATACTGATTCGTCTTACCGATTGGGAAATATTTCTTTAAAAATTCTCTTTGCATATGTTCCCACGTGGTAATTCTAACTGTATCTAATGCCTTCAGCCAGTGTTTGGCTTTATCCTTCAGAGAGAAGGGAAACAGGGTCAACCTCATAGCATCATCTCCAAAGTTGTTTATTCTCACTGTCGAACAAATCTCTAAGAATTCGTCGAGATGACGATATGGATCTTCATTGCTAAGGCCATAAAATGAGGGTAGCATTTGGATTACACTGGCCTTAATCTCAAACTGATTTGCTCCTACATCAGGTCTTGTGATGCAGGAGGCGGGAGTATAGGTGTTAGGCATGAAGTACTCCCTAAGGGGACGAGTAATCTGCTGATTCTCAGCCATGGTTGCAGATCTTTGGGCTCTCCTAATAAGGGACTCGGGGTCCTCAATCGGCTCTACCAGCTCAGGGTCAAGTGAGCGTCGCCCTTGCATACACCTTAGAGTAGACCGGTGTAGCTCACGTCCTAACTTTGGGTTTTCTACCTAACTAACGCACTAAGCGGCCAAACCACGCAAACCACAAAGCGAGTAAACTAAAAACAACAAAAACTAAACAAACACCACGCAGTTACACATAACAGAGATTATGCACAGAAATATAAAATCTATGTGTACGGTACCAATCGTACACAGTCACCTCTAAGGGAATCCTAATAGGTGGGCTGTGCAGAAAAGTAAGCTCTTCCATAAGATATGCACATACGTGCTTCTAAACCTAAATGCAAAGCAAACACTAGGCAATAAAGTGAATACTAATATTACGCCGTTCCCCGGCAACGGCGCAAAAAATTTGATGTCTTCTTTTAAATCGTTGTAATTTTGAAAAGATTTTTATATGAAAAACATGTGAAAACCAGACATCAAATAATAAAAACCGGTTCTCACTAGTGGATGAGATCGGGTCGAACTCAGGGAACGGGAATATTTTGTATTCAAGCACACAATTCTAAACTAATCTTTATTGCTGAATTATGGAAATGTAAAATGTTCAGAAAAGTAAAAACAACTAGCTATTACAACAAATGAATACCCTTCGCAGAGGGCGTAAAGTGCAATATTTACAAACCCAATTAAATTCCTAAATTCTAAAATAAGAGAAAAACATCTTCTATTCTTGCACTTCCCATGTTATGCAATTGCTTCAACTCCACTCCTTCGTTATCCTGCACAAATTCAATGAACACGAGCAGTACCAGAGTTCGAAATAGAAATCTATATTGAATTAGCTAATTCTTAAAAACACTGAAGGATATTAACAAAAGACTTCAATGACAATTAAAACTACATTAACTAACACAATTAACTAAATTTCAATTCACTAACACTCCACTTTATGAAACCTAATTATTTCAATTAACTAATAATGAAGACAATTAATCACTAATACTTCATTAACAAACTATGAACATACACTATTGAAAAACACAATATTAACAAACATTGAAAGCAGTAAAATCAAAAATTGTAAAAATCAAGAAATGACTAATGAAGGATAAAAAATTCAGGTATTTGAAAACAATAAGAAAAACATGTAAAACAAGCTAACATAATGGCAAAGGAAAACTAATTTTGTAAAAAAAATTATTGAATGAGGCAAAACGAGAAGAATTTTTGATAAAAAAAACAGGAAATTGGAAATTGTATAAGACCTAAGAATCCAATAGTGAATCAATCACTATTGGATTGATATCAAAACTTGATCCAGACTTTCTGAGATCAGTTTATCCATATTCACAGGAGAAGTCAGTATATAACAACCACGTAATCTGAAAACTCAATACATCGTAATCAATTAAGCTGAAAACTTAAGCATTTGAGTAAAATATTGATCAATGTTTATACAGGCCATGTTTCAGTAATCTTATTCCACTGTGAACCAGATCTTCACTGTAAAAAAATTTCGGTGAAGCAGAGTTAATTCTGATCCTTTATCCACCTCAACTCCAAATGAACATCTGTTTTTAGAATCACAAATCAACTGATCTAGATGATCCAAAACACAT
Source organism: Nuphar pumila (assembly GCF_984573655.1). NCBI lineage: Eukaryota > Viridiplantae > Streptophyta > Magnoliopsida > Nymphaeales > Nymphaeaceae > Nuphar > Nuphar pumila. The sequence continues at coordinate 57,925,463 of NC_143254.1, forward strand.
TAAATTTCAATTGATCCAGTTGAAAATCTGTATCCAAAGACAAGATTAGAATTCCATTCAATGATTTATCAAATATTTTGAAGAACTGTATTGGATTCAGGCGACAAATTTTTTTTTTTTTTTTTTTTTAATCAAACATAGGAAATATGGCATTCAAAATGTGAACTAAACGCTAAAAATTAATATTCATCTAACTAAAACATCAATTACAAAGTTAATCAGTAAACTAAAATATCAATCTCAGAATTGATCAGCAGAAAAAAATTTCAGAACAGTAGTAATCGATTTATATTTTTTTCGTTTTATTTCTATTTTTTTTTTCTTTTTCTTTTTTTTTTTTTTTCCTTTAACAGAATTACAAACGGAATTCATCCACCGGAATTTCAGATAGTCACCGGAGTTCAAATACAGACCGGAATTCTTCACGATTCCGATCTGTTTTATTTTCTTTCTTTCTTTCTGTTTTTTTTTTATTTTTATTTTTGAAATTAAAATTCAGCAGATTATCCTTCAGAAAGAATTAAAAACGAAGAAGAAGAAAACTAATTGGAAGAAGAAGAAGAAGAAGAAGAAGAAGACGAAGAAGAATGACTTACCGGAAAAAAAAAAGGTGGCTTCCACTTCAGGCGCCGCAATCGACTGGAAATTTCCTTGCCACCGGATGATGATGATCGGCTGTTGCTGCTGGAAAAAGAAGAAGAAGAAGAAGAAGAATGAGATCCGGCAACTGGGAAACGGAAGAAAGAGGGGAAAAACAGAGGGGGAAAAGCAAATTTTGGCGCAAAAACATGGAGCCCCTTCCGATTTGCTTTACGCCCCTTTTTAAAAGGGTTCAAACCGGTTGGAACCGGTTTGAAAAAACCTTTTTTTTTTTATTTTCAAGACTTCCAAACCGGTTCCAACCGGTTTGGTTTTTTTTTTTTGTTTCACTTTCTCCTTTTTAGAAATACAAACCGGTTGGAACCGGTTTGTATTATTATTTAGATAAATTTTTTTTTCTTTATTTATTATTTTTATTTTTATTTTTTTTAAAAGTAAAAAAAACAAAAGAACTTCAAAAACTAATCTACTATATTTTTCTTTTCTTTTCTAAAAAAAACACAACACTTAAATTGAATAAAACTATTTTTCTAATTTTTTATTTTTTATTTTTAATAAAAACTAAAACCAACTAAAAAAAACTAAAATAGGCATAAGAATGTAAAATAAAACTATTTTTTTTTATTTTCTAATTTTAAATCATTTTAGCACATTTACTCAAAAACTAACATAAAATTGGGTTTTTGAAACATTATTTCATAAAATCATGCATATTTAAATGTTAATAAACCCTGAATTATATGCATGATCATATATCATTTAGAAATGGCCGTCGTGTCTTATATCGCCAAGGCTCGTGTAATTTACCTTTGTTGTCGCATCATATGATGCCAAGGCTCCTTGCTTTCTGTAATTTTTTATTATGTACTTCCAATTATGCACTTACATTACGTCGTCGCGTTGAATGATGCCAAGGCTCCTACTTTCTGCAAATATATATATGTAGAATATTTTGTTCGGTTACACACTCCGAACAATAAGTATATGCATTTCTTTTATGCCGTCGTCATATAAAGCACAGGCTTCTACTTATATTACATGTATGGCGCATAAATGTGCGTTCAAATGGAGATCAACTTTAAATCGTCGATGTGATTCTCTTACCGCTCCTCGGTAAAGATTTTGCTTGACGAATGAAGCCCCTATTGGAAAGGCTTCGCTTTTGCGCAAAACCGCTTTTTCATAAAGACTAAATCAATTGTGTACGACCAGACTATGGCCAAGGGTTCCAATCAACCTTGATGGATGCATGGTAAGCACGACGATGTGCATCTATCCTCGAGTTAAGCGTAGCGATTTCCTTGCCAAAAAGGGAAGATGTCCCTAAAATGGTTAAAAGAAATGCACGCTCTCTCCATCAAAGAGAGAAAGTGCTGCTAGAATTTTTGAATAAGCTAAAAATAGCCCAGAAAGAATGTAGCAGGTTACTTCGTCATACAAAAGAGTTGCTACCCAGTTCATTGAATACTTTCTACAACGTAGAAAGGATCATCGCACTCCTACCATTGGAGCAGGGGAGGTGCTGGCGAAATGGTTGGCAGAAGAGCTGCCAGAACCGGTTAAACGGCACAATGATGGTCGACCTTTTGGTCTATCAATTCCCAATTTCGACCGTTAGGTTATTCAATTATCCAATTTCGACCTCCGGGTCATCCAATTTCCAAACAATCAATTTTCAAATATCCAATTTCAATCATTTTCTCTTGCGAGAGACCCGTTTAGGGAGAGTTTGAGGGAGCTCATTCTTTTCGCATGCTATCCAATTTGTTCACTTAGCCCCTTTTTAGGGAGAGTTTTGAAGGGACTCGTGTCTTCGTGAACCGTTTGCAAAACAATTCCCAATTTCACCCAAGGAACCCTTTTAAAGGGAGAGGCTCGACGGAGACTCGCTTTTCTTGTAACCTCCCAATTTCATACTAGGCCATTTCCGTCATGAAGGACCATCTTGTCAGGGAGAGTGTGATGGACTCGTTCCTTTCATGACTCAAATTTTCTGACCTCACTATTATCGGCCCCTTTCTATAAGAGAAGCCTAATATTAGGGAGCTTTGACGAAAGTTTAATTTCTCTTCGAAAGTTCGTGTTGCAAACACCTCCTCTTCAGGGAAGAGAGGAGTATTTCCCATTTCCCATTCAGGTAAGGGCTAAGCCTGAGTCTCTCTTCTTGGGGAAAAAGAGAGGAGAATTTTCGTCACGAATGTGTTGAGCCAGACCTCAAATGCTCACTTTTACCAAAGATTTCAAGAAAATTTTGTCAATTTGTCACGGTATTTGTTGATTTCAGAATCTTTATTGCACAAATCTCTATCTCAATTTACCTTCAGCATTACTTCCAAAAGAGTGAATCTTTTGCGAAAAGAGATTCAAAATTCAAACTATTTTTATTGGCCAACCAAAAGGATGAAGGTTAAATCCTCGATATGTCCAGAAAAGAAGATTCAATGTTATTGAAAAGCCGTAGGTGATCGATATTGATCGCAGTCAATGACACATCTTTAAAGGCTATTCTTGTAAAAGACGAGGCAGTGAAAATATCCTGAGCGTTAGAAAAAGAGAGTATTCATCAAACCCTGTCTCCTCAGAATCACCTAAGCTGCAATTAAGTATCCGCAAAAGGGATCTCTCACTTGTCGTCAAGATGAAGGTGAATTAAGCGAGTAGACCCCCGGGGCCAAAGAAGATTCGAAACATCTCCAAGATGACGGAGTTTGTGACGGGTCCTTCCAGGGAAAGTCCAAAGCACTGTCGAGATGAAGGCAGATGCGATGAACTTCTCGACAATCCCTAAAAGATATTTAATTTTAGCTATCATCCAAAAAATCTCTGACCCATGAGCCAATATCGTCAAAGAAGGATCGAAACATCTCCAAGATGAAGGAGCTTGTGACGTATCCTCCCAAAAGAGAGAAAGAGAGGAGAAAGAAAAAGAGAAAAAGTCAAAACATCTCCAAAATGAAGGAGAATGTAGCCAAAACCCAAGAGAGCCAAAAGAGTGCAGCAAGATTATCATGAGAGAATCCCTCAGGATATCAAACTGCCAAATCTATCAAGAATCCTCTTTAATTTGTGAAATTCTATTATCAATACTCTTTCATCATCGGCTTTCACAATATCAAATTCTCTTTCCTGCTTATATCAAGGAAATTGATAGCTTCCATGAAGAAGGGCAATTGCAAATAATTTGGGTTTCCAATCTCGATTCTACAAAGTGAACCTTGTTTGGAGGTAATACTTTTGGTAGAAGAGAAAGATTATCTTTGCAACCATGTGCAACATTTAAAAAAAAAATTTAATCAACAGCAAAATTTCGACATTTTGACAAAATTTTCCAACTATCCTGACGTGAAGTGAGAGCTTGATGTTCGTTTTTGATGCATCCTGACACCAATTTTAAATCCCTCTGAAGGACTTGATTCCTTCCCTTCTTTGAGAGCATGAACTCTCAGATTTGCACACTTCCCTGTGTCCCCACTGTCCCACCATAGACAGTCCCATTTTGGTTCGGGGTCGAACCACCAATCATTTGCTGGCAAAAGGCAATTTCAAAAGCTAACTTGGTCTCAGCAATGAGACGCCCAAAATCAATCCCTTTTCAAGCTTTAGGGACCCCATTTTCCTTCCTTTTGCAAAACGCCTGTCGGATTTATTGTGCAAAATCCGAAGGTTCCATCATTGTCTATTCTTTTGAGGATTTCATCCATTTTCTGCCCGATCAGGATAAGGGTATAAACCTGAACCTCCTTTGACGAGGTATTCCATTTTCCGCCCAATCAGGATAAGGGTATAAACCTGAGCCTCCCTTGAAGAGGTATTCCATTTTCTGCCCAATCAGGATAAGGGTATAAACCTGAGCCTCCCTTGAAGAGGAATTCCATTTTCCACCCAATCAGGATAAGGGTATAAACCTGAGCCTCCCTTGAAGAGGTATTCCATTTTCTGCCCGATCAGGTTAAGGGTCAAAGCCCGAGCTTCGTTCCATACGGAGCATTTTCTGTCCCATCCAGGTTAAGGGCAAAAACCTGAACTTCGCTCTCACTGAGCAAATCTATTTTCTCTTTATTCTCCATTTCATATCTACCATCTTCTTCGGGCTAACTTCTTCATACTCAGTCAGATCCTTCTAACTGGGGCATTTTTTTTTATATATATAGCCCAAATTTGAAGTGTTTTTCTTTGCCACTAAGCTCGACCATAAGCCGGCTTAGTAGCAAAGAGGGGCATCTGTAAACACCCCAAATTTTCACTCACCGCCCTGACATCGCCCTCAATCACCACATTTCAGTTCTTCAGAAGCAATAAAGGGCAAAATAGTCATTTTTTAAGATTGAACCTGGCAGAAAGTCCTAAATTTCATTCTTGAGCCTCAAAATTTCTATATTTAGGTTCAGAGACATCTTCAAATTGAAAAATTTCAAAATCCTTTTACTGGAGAAGAAAGTAGAATTTCCACTTCCTGGTTCAGAGTGACATTTCATAGAACATGTCTTTGCATAGCATTGCATCATTTCACTGCATAGCATGTCATTTTGAGATCCAGAACTCTTGATTTTCAAAATTGTCAATTCAGATTTGATTTTTAAAACTTTTTTAAATTGATTTTTAAAAAAACCCTGGGCTTTCAAAATTATCAAATTTTCCCATTTTACCCCAGGACTTTGAATTACAAAAATTTTCTCAAGAAAAACAATCTGGATATTTTGGATATTGATTTTAAAGATTTTATCTCAAAACTTTTTTAAATCTCTTTACAAATTTTTTTACATTTATCCATATTTTTGCCCTGAAAAACCAATTTTTTCCAAATTCTTGAAAATAAATAATGTTTTATCTCGTATCTTCAAATAAATGGAGCGGGACCCGCCTTTGAACTAGCATCATACTCAGACTCTCAGGTAATTTGTTTATTCTCAAGCGGGACCCATCCGAAGTCCATGCCAATTTGCAAATTTTCTTTTTTTATTTTTCTCAATATTATTCATTTTTAGTTAGTGGGCCCACACACATGTGGCACCCCAATTGAAAATAAAAGAAGTTGCCAACACAAAATAAAGCTTTATTTTCAAAAGAATTTTAAAGATGGCTGAGGTGGCATCTCCCATTTATTATTATCATTAATTTTTTTTTTTTTATGATATCACTATTCATCTTTTTAGAAACAGTTTTTAAAAATGATTAGTTATCTAAGACTTAGGTCAACAAACCCAAAACGATTTTAAAAACCTAAGATTTTGTCAAGTCTCTAAAACGGCGAGTTTTCAAAATTCAGTTACAAAACTTTCAAAAGTTTTCAAAAAAAAAAAAATTTTGGTAACGGAAGGAAGGGCTGCGTTTTTTTTTAGAAGGGAAAGTTTTTTTTAAAAAGGGGCAGAGGATTCACGAAAAGGGGGATTTAAAATCTGGTTTTTTTTCGGGTTTTGCAGGAAAGGACTCTGAATCGTGAGGTTGCCCAACATCATTCTTTAGCTAAGCCGCAGGAGAGTGGCTCCAGCGCCATTGAAACACCCTCCAACGCCATTGAAACAAACCTAGCAAGTGGCTGCATCTCCTTCAACCCAGCTAGCAGGAAGCCCAGCGTGAAGCAGCGTTTCCACCTTTCCACTTCCATTTCAGCCCATCCGATGATCCAATACCTTCCCCTGTTCACTCAGCCCAGCGACAAAACAAATCCAGCATGTTCACTTAGCCCAGCAACAAGAAATCCAGACGGCCCATCCATCATCAGCTCCTTCATATTGCCTTCAGACAACAGGTTGCATCTTTATCTTCCGATTTATCTTCAATTTTCTTGTTTTGATTGCATCTGATTGCATCTGTCTCTATGATCCCCTGAATTTTACCCCACTTATGGTCAGATTTCTGTGTTATGTTCACTTTAGCATCTTGCTATTCTTGCTACTATAGTTCTATAGTTACTATTTTATATTTTTTTTTTACTTTAGATTCCTGCATCGTTCCTATGTTAAATATCCTGTAGTATGTATTATATTTCTCTGCGTGTATGATATTTTGTTCCAGCAGTTCATATTAGATGTAGTCTGTTTTGTTTGTACATCGCCCCATATTGGCATACAGTTCACCTCTGTGCTTTGGATTTTCCTTTTGTCTGACTTAATTTGATGTGTGTTGTGAGTAGATTATTTGTGTGTTAATGTTCAAATTAACAGAGATTCCTGAATATCTGTATAAAACAGTGGGTTCCATTCTTGTACATGGGTTTGTCGTATTTTCCTGCATGTTTTCGGGACAGCTCACCCCAAATAGCCAAAAGAATTAACTTATAATAATTGATGAGTTCTTTCTTTTTCCTTTTCCTATTCGGACTTCAACAAAAAAAAATGCTAATGTAACCTGTCAGAATTGTAACTAGGAGGGGAAAAGCTAGCTGGAACCTTTTCTTTCATGAAATGGCATTAAATAACTCAGGTACCCGAGAACAGTTTGGTCACATAAGCATTGTTTCTAAGGTTACATTCTTAATTTTTTTGGGCCTTCCCTTAAAAGCCACAGTAGCTTTGACCTGAACACCAATATCCAATACAATCCTGTATTCCTCCTCACTGGGATAGCGTCAAAGACAAATTTTATAGCCAAGACTTCAGACAAGGAATCGGTGAATGATGCAACTCCATTCACCCAGAGCTTCAACAAGATTAGATGAAGCAAGACGTTTTAGACCACCTAAACATTGCATTTGACATGAGGACAGTCAGTAAAATCACCGAGACATACCAGGAAAATATCATTAGCTGATGCGAAAAGCTCAAAATCATAAAGTTTACTAATTTGCATGGGGCAAAACGCATGTTAAAGCTTTGTTGTGCACAGTTCCTCCACCCTTTGTAATATGGCACTGAGTAATTACAAAAAAAAAAGAAAAAAAGAAAAAAAGAAAGGAGGACTGAAACATCCCTTTCATGCATCTAATTCAACATAGGGTGACCCAGCCAATAAACTATATCAAGTCACTCAATACAGCTTCTGAATCATTTGCTGTCAAACTCATGAGCTTATGTAGTTGGGAAACAGTGGGTATAAGGTAGAGTCTGTTTTATAAGGTAAGCTTGTTACGTATGTAGGTGCTGGACACTCTAGCAATGTATTTTGTCACATTTTCAATTCTTTGCTGGATACCTGCCAGCGTGTTATCGTCTCCCAATACTCCTCTACCACCTTGTGGTTGTTGCCATAGTGTCATTCAACCTCCCACTGTGCTCACATTTCCACTGTCAACATCCTCTGTACACCTTCTTTCATCCTCATTGCACCTTCACAACACCCTTAAAACCAATCTCCAGTGTTTCTGCAACATGTTTCCTGCACATGAGTATGTTATGCATTGACCAGTTTTTTTTTTTTCTGCAGGTGTGCAGTCTTGAGAATGCGCCATATTCATGGATGGATATATCCATATCCATTCATGATCTCTTGACCATATTTTGCATGTTTCATTATTGGTATATAGAGAAGCTCCATACTAGATTTTACTGAAAAATATGTTATAATTTAGAAATTACAGCTCTGTGAAAACCCCTACAGAAATTGTATATACCTGTATTTTCTGGTTTTACCCATTATGTGAAATTTCCATTAAACATATATGTCTTCTCATTATATGTATATATGTATCTATATATATGTATATTATTGTATATCTACCTATATGTATACGTGTATATGTATATATGGATATATATATGTATATATATATGTATATATATACTTATATATATATATATATATATCCCTTCATGAGTATTTGCTATTACATGTATTTTTCTTTTCTCTTACTCTTGTAAATACATCATCATTTGATTTATGAGCTTGATGTTCAAATTCTTTTTTTATGAAGATATGTTGGAACATCATCATTTGATTTATGAAATTTTGTTTAGCTTGATGGTAAAATTCTTGTTTTATGAAGTTATGGCTGGAACTTCATCATTTGATGCTACAATTTCTGTTTTATGAAACTATGGGCTGGACTATCATCATTTGATTTATGAGCTTAATGTTCAAAATTCTTGTTTTATGAAGTTATGGCTGGAACTTCATCATTTGATTTATGAAATTTTGTTTAGCTTGATGGTAAAATTCTTGTTTTATGAAGTTATGGCTGGGACTTCATCATTTGATACTACAATTTCTGTTTTATGAAACTATGGGCTGGAATATCATCATTTGATTTATGAGCTTGATGTTCAAAATTCTTGTTTTATGAAGTTATGGCTGGAACTTCATCATTTGATTTATGAAATTTTGTTTAGCCTGATGGTAAAATTCTTGTTTTATGAAGTTATGGCTGGAATTTCATCATTTGATGCTACAATTTCTGTTTTATGAAATTATGGCTGGAACTTCATCATTTGATTTATGAGCTTGATGTTCAAATTCCTGTTTTATGAAGTTATGGCTGCAACTTCATCATTTGATTTATGAGCTTGATATTCAAATTTCTGTTTTATGAAGTTATGTTGGAACACCATCATTTGATTTATGAGATTTTGTCTAGCTTGCTGTTAAAATCCCTGTTTTAGGAAGCTATGGCTGGAACATCACCCTTGGTTTTATGAGATTTTGCTTAGCTTAGTGCTAAATTCTTGTTTGCTATATCACCCCATTTGCAGCACCAATTATACATATTATTTCATCATTTCCCACGACATTTTCACCTATTCACCAAGCTTTTCATATCCTTTTCATGATATCCTTGAAATAGCCCATGATGCTTCTACAACCCATTTCCTGCACATACTCATTTTCTGCTGCAAGTGTGCAGTCTTGATATTTGGCCATATTCATGAACGAATATCTCTATATCCAATCGTGATCTCCCAACCATCTTTGGCATGCTTCATTATGGATATATAGGGAAGCTCCATACCCATTTTTACTGGAAATTGCATTATAATTTGAGAAGTATGGTTGTGTGAAATCACTTACAGAAACTGTATATACCTGTAATTTCTGGTTTTACCTATTATACGTAATTTCCATTAGTATGTACATATTTTCTCATTATATGTATATATATATCTATATATATATGTATATCTATATATATTTATCTATATGTATACGTATATATGTATATATATATATGTATATATATATATACATAGATATATACTTATATATATATATATATATATATATATATATATATATATATATATATATATCTTCATGTGCTCTTATTTCCATGTATGAACATCCATATATTTTCTCATATAGTTACACCTCCATCGTTACATGACATTTAACACCTATTTTAGCATTTTTATATATGTATATGTCTCTTCGTTGTATATATTATATATACATGTCCATTTCCTTGTTTATTTTGTACTAACTCTCATTTTGCAGGAAAATCTAGAAGAGGTTGATTCCTTGGCTCCATTTCAATTTTCTTTTTACTTTATGTTATGCAATGTAACAATCCGATGTAAACCTTGGAATAAGATTTACTTTTACTGCTTAGATTAGGCCGCATCTCATATAGTTTGATTTCAGTAATATCCTGATTCTATGATGCATATATCTCAATTTTCAAAACCCACCGTGGATGAACACGAATGGCACGTGCTCCAACTCTTAGAGAGTTGATGAACTCGGTGGAGTCCATATTTACGGCCCTAGTCGGAATATGGATGAGACCCAGATCCATCATCTCTCTACCAGTCACATTGAGCCAACACTCTTAGGCTATCTTGAAAATGCACCTCATATTTCCAATGTTTTCAAAATATTGTGAATTAATTCAAATAAACCCTGAATATATTCATGGCCACAGTCAGAATATGTGAAGGATTTACTTTGGTCTAATCCACATTTTTCCAATAAAATTTTCAGAAATCTTTTCAAAAGTGCATTCATTATTCACATCATCTGCATCATTTGTTTTTCTCCTGATTTTCTCAAAAGATTTTCACTTCATGGAATCGATTTTCTCAAGAAACTATGATGATATTCGGAGTTGGATTTCCCAAATCAAAGTTTTCCCGTGATTTTCCTTAAAAAGTTATTTTCTTAAGATCGATTTTCAAAAGGAATTTTCATATTTCTCAAGAATCAGAAATCGATTTTCAGAGATTTCAAGGACAATGTTTTCAGGATTTCAATTTCCCAAGTTCTAAGTTTCATTCTCCAATGAATCTTTCCTATAAATTTTCTATCCTTTTCTTAAGAAAATTCTCAAAGTCTGAGTTTTCCCAACAAGTGCTTTCCTTTTTTTCAAATGTTCATGTTTTCTCAAGGATTCCTACAGTTTTCCTGAGATTCTCATTTCTTCATGATTTTCCAAGTCTTTCTAAGCTTTCTCAAAATTGTCCTGAGATTCTCATTTTTCTAAGTCTTTATAAACTTTCTCAAGATTTTCCCGAGATTCTCATTTAAACTTTCTCAAGATTCTCACTTCTTCAAGATTTTCCAACTCTTTATAAACTTTCTCGAGATTTCAAACCTTCTTCGTCTGAGTTTTCTTGAGAGACTGATTTCCATCTTTTCCCGAGAAATGCTTTTCAACTCTAAATGTTTTCTAAGCATACATCATATTTTCCAATTTACATTTTCCAAAATTCTCATAGCACATGCCTGAATTCTCTGTGCATTTAGGATAGAACACATGATGATGTATAAATATCACATTTTATTAATACAATTTCACTGCATAAATGCATCATCTATAGGTTTAAAGCATACACTTAGGTGCATAATATGATTATAGAGCTTGGGTTCGAATTTCATTGAAATCGGACTTAAAACGAAGGAATTATGGCATTTACAGTGTAGCGGATCAAACCTCGGAGCCGATTTGAGAGATTTGGATCCAGACGCTCATTTGGATCCTGGATTTGGGTCAAATTACATGGATTCAGCCCAGCTCCAGCCCATTTGAGTTTTTCATAAAATATTTTCCAAAAACCCTCTGCAGAAAGAGGCGCCCAGCAATTCTTTTGTTTTTAACACTGTTTTTGAAAATAAAACCAAACAAGCAAAATCGTCAAAAGAGGGGGAGACGCCCATTCCAGCTTGTCTTTGCCTTGGTTTTCGTGCCCTAGGGGCACGATTCTAGATCCAGCCCCCTTCTCATCTTCCACCTCCTTCCATCTCCATTGAAGACATGGAGAAAAGCTTGAGAACCAAGCATTCTACCTTGTCTCCCTTTCAATTCTTTTCATTTCTTTATCTTCCATGTTGTTTAATATCCATTGTTGCTGCGTTTTGCAGGTGCAGCAGAGGTGGGAAGCATCTATTCTCGTGTGGAAGTGCGAAACACTCCAACGAGAAGGGCCGGCTCTACCTCCATCCGGTCTTCTACGCCCCCCGATCGAGAATCGGTTCACACTTCATCTTCAGTGGATTTCCAACGTGTTGCAGCTGTAGAACATGGTACCATGGCGTATTTCCAGCATCAACGAGGTCCCGAACGGTGCGAAGCCAAGCAAAGTCCGCTCTTCTTCATCCCCCCACTCTTCGGATCGCCCAAAAGGTAGGTCTTCTCACCCATTGCTTCTAGTTAAAACCTATCATGTGCGTGTGTAATGTGCTGCATTTTTCTGTATTTTTGTCCAGCCTTAGTGTAGATTTTGTTCATCTAAATGCGAAGGTGCATTTTCCTTATGGCACCTTCGCATTTAGACGCATGCCGTTTGGGCTCTGCAATGCCCCAACCACTTTTCAGAGGTGCATGCTTGCTATCTTCTCGAACATGATAGATGAAGTTATGGAAGTTTTCATGGACGTCTTTTCAGTTTATGGCTCTTCATTTGAAGATTGCCTCCAAAAACTTACTCAAGTTCTGAGTAGGTGTGCGGAGACAAATCTTGTTCTGAGTTGGGAAAAGAGCCATTTTATGGCCCAGGAGGGGATTGTGCTTGGACACATTGTGTCCAAGCGTGGCATTGAGGTTGACAAAGCGAAGGTGAAATCCATTTTCCGTTTGACTCCACCCACCTCTGTGAGGCAGATTCGGTCATTTTTAGGGCATGCGGGCTTTTATAGGCGGTTCATAAAAGATTTCAATAAGATCTCGCGACCGCTGTGTACTTTATTAGCGAAAGACCAGCCCTTTGTTTTTAGCGAGGATTGTATGAAGGCCTTTGAGATTCTCAAAGAGGCCTTGATTACTGCACCCATTTTGAGACCTCCGGATTGGACTCTCCCATTTGAGATTATGTGCGATGCATCTGATTATGCTATGGGGGCTATTTTAGGACAACGCATTGATAGGAAGTCCTATGTGATCTACTATGCGAGTAGAACTCTGTCTGATGCTCAGATGAATTATATTACGACAGAGAAGAAGCTACTTGCGGTAGTTTTCGCGTTGGACAAGTTTAGGTCCTATTTACTCGGTTCGAAGGTGGTTGTCTATTTTGACCATGCTGCATTGAAATACCTGTTGAATAAGAAAGACACCAAACCGAGATTGATTCGTTGGGTTCTACTACTACAGGAGTTTGATCTCGAGATTCGAGATAAGAAGGGAAGTGAGAATGTAGTAGCAGACCATCTTTCCAGACTGATCGTAGAGACCACGCAGGATCAGAGGCCGATCAGTGATTCTTTCCCCCACGAGCAGATCATGTCAGTCAGTACACCGCAGTTACCCTGGTTTGCAGATATTGTGAACTATCTGGTTTCAAGACAGATCCCTGAGCATTGGAACAAGAATGAGCGTGAGAGATTCCTATCTCAGGTGAGGCACTATTATTGGGATGAACCAGAGTTGTTCAAATACTGTGCAGATCAGATCATTAAGAGATGTGTTCCAGAGGAGGAGTACCAGTCCATTCTTAATTTTTCCCATTCATTAGCCTGTGGAGGGCATTTTAGTAGTAGAAAGATGGCTGCAAAGGTTTTGCAGTCAGGATTTTATTGGGCTACACTCCATAGGGATGCTCATGAGTTCTGTAGGCGTTGCACTCGATGTCAGCATATTGGGAACATGTCCAAGAGGGACATGATGCCCTTGCTTCCGATTTTGATAGTCGAGATTTTTTATGTTTGGGGCATTGATTTCATGAGACCATTTCCGCCTTCATTCAGAAATTTATACATTCTTGTGGCGGTTGATTATGTGTCCAAGTGGGTCGAGGCTGTGGCAACCAAGACCAATGATCATAGAGTAGTGCTTAAGTTCATTAAGCACAACATTTTCAGTCGTTTTGGTGTGCCACGTGCGATGATTAGCGATGGTGGCAAGCATTTTAGGAATGTACAGATAGCTTCTCTTCTGAGAAGATATTCTGTCAATCATAGATTCACCACTCCGCATCATCCGCAGACTAGTGGACAGGTTGAGGTTTCCAATAGGAAAATTAAGCAAATTTTAGAAAAGACAGTTTGCCCGGACCGTAAGGATTGGTCCCAACGCTTAGATGATGCACTTTGGGCATATAGAACTGCATTCAAGACTCCCATTGGCATATCCCCGTATCGCCTTGTATTCGGGAAAGCATGTCATCCTCTTGTCGAGCTAGAGCATAGAGCGTATTGGGCTATCAAGAAGTTGAATTTTGACCTCACCCAGGCTGGCAAAGAGAGAGCACTGCAGCCCTCAGAATTAGAGGAACTCAGGAATGATGCTTATGAGAATGCCAAATTATACAAAGCTCGCACGAAAGCGTTCCATGATAAGTACATTGTTAGAAAAGTGTTTGAGCCAGAGCTGAAAGTGTGGCTATACAATTCTCGTCTGCATTTATTCCCAGAGAAGTTGAGATCGAGATGGACAGGTCCGTACATTGTGAAAGAAGTATTTCCCCATGGAGCAGTGACATTATTCGATCCTATGACCCAAGGTACATTCAAGGTGAATGGGCAAAGACTGAAGCCTTTTATTTCAGATTCCTTACAGGATGGTGAGTGTGAGATAGTGCATCTCACGAAGGCATGAAGATTCAACCAGAGGGATGTATCATATGTACACTAGTTTATTTTTCAGTTCAATATTTTTCTTTATTCAGTATTTCATCTCATATGTGCTAACATTTGTTTTGATGTATGCAGGATGAATCTAACACTTAGTATATCAAGTTACCAGGTACAGAGCAGAGCTTTTAAAGAATTAAAATATTAGATGAAATTCAATTTCAGAAGCTTAGAGCAGATCAGGTTGTATCTATCCTTTCTCCCATATTCTTTTTATTGTCTTTTAGTGAGCATTTGCATTGCATTTTTACTTATTTTGTATGCCACTAGGGACAGTGTCATTCAAGCATGGGGGGGGTGGTTTAGATGCACACAAAAATTTCAATTTTTTTTTTATGTCTGGTAATTAAGGTAGGCATTTGAGAACAAGTTGTAGCATATATGATTGTTTTTGGCATAGTCTAACAGTTTAGAAATTTTTAAGCCCCATGTAAATTTTTTTTTTCTGAACTGGTTCAAATAGAGTAGTTATTTATGAGAAAATTCAAAAGAAAAGATAGTATTTGATTGTTAGAAAATTTTGAATCACTTTAGTATAAGTATGCACAGTATGTTTTGTGAAAGAAATAAGCAATGGAAAGATGTTTTTGAAAAATGAGTTTAAAAAGAATAGAGCTACGTTTAGTTGTTGATGTATTCGTGAATCCTAGTAGTGGAACTCAGACACAAGATGAAGTGTTTGAGTCTCTTAACGAAAAGGATAACGAAGGAGATCATCTTCTTGTCTAGTTGATATCTGTGGCCTTTGTAGTTCGAGTAAGTAGAATCTGAAGGGTGTTTTACACCTGGTGCCCCAAAGCCAACTGGTTTGGGAGCCACCGGTTCGAAAGCTTGTTACATGGACTGCATAGAAAGCCTAAGAGATAGAGACATTGCACAGGATGAGAGGAAAACTATACGTAAACTATTAGAATAGAAGGTCTAGTGACTCGAAAAATTAAGTCCGAGGGATACTTTGTATCTAGTGCCCTAAGGTCGGCCGACCTGGGAGTCACTGACCCAAAGCTCGCTACACGGGTCACGAAAACTGACTATTCGAAATAGTGCTCATGTGAGAAGAATGCTCAAGAGAACAAAGTTGAAAAAGGGTGAAAATGAAAGAAAAAGAATGTGCTGAATGAGAAAAGTTTCATTGCTTAGGCATATGTGTGTATTACTGTGCAGAAAATATACAAGTGAGAATAAATGAGTAAAACATGAGAATACTTGACTTTCTGAGAAAAAAATCATAAAATAGCTACAATGTTAGAAAAGTGAAGGAAAAAGAATTTTTACTGTGGTAGCATGAGATTTTTAAACTTGTTTTGAGAATGTCAATTACATGAAATATTTGTTCAAACTGCTTTCTTAAGAGCCTAATATTTTTGAAAAATCATCCTTGCATTTCATTGATGTTTGTGAGTAGCATCTCTGCAAACCCTCACAAGACCTTACTCGTCCACTGGTGTAAACCAGGGGTTCAAAGGCTTGTTGCATATGCTAAATGCAACCGTGATTCCTACAAAAGTGAGCTAATTTTTATGCATTCATGTTTAGCATTCTTTGTTTTTGTTGCATAGCATGATTAGGGTTTGTTAAGGGACTAACAAACATTCAAGCATGGGGGTATTTGATGATGCATGAAATGCACATCATGTTAACAAGTTTTTCATGCATTTTGTAACGAGTTTAAGGTTTTAAACTCATGTTTAGATGCATTTTGATAGTAAGGGGTTATGGTTCGAATTTCAGAAAAATCGGAGTTAAAATGAGAGAGTTATGACTATTTCAATGTTCGAGCATGAATTTCGAGGTGGATTGGATCCATATCCGACCCAATTAGGCTGTTTGGACCTTGGATCAACCTTTAGAAAGTACAAAATCTAACCCACACGCATATCCATATCCATTTCAAAAAGTTTTGGAGAAAACCCCTCAGAAAGTGGCGCCTAGCAAAATAGTTTTTTTTAACCTTGTTTCTGAAATTCCAAAAAAGTATAAATAGACTTTTTAGAAGAACCCTAGGCGTCTTTGGCTTGGATTTGATGCCTCCTATAGTGCCTCTAGCTCCAACACCTTCTCCCCTTCCATTCCACCACGTTTGGCCATTGAAGACTGGTTTATACTTGGAAACCAAACATCTTTCGATCTCCCTTGTTATTTCTTTACATTTCTTCCTATTCCTTGCTGTGTTTTTCACCTTTTTCTGTGTTTTTGTAGGTGTAGCAGAGGTGGAGACTACTAACCTTGCTTGATAGTGCGAAACACATCATCAAGGTGAACCGGCCCTACCTCCATCCAGTTTTCTGAGCCCTCCGATCGAGAATCGGCGCACATCCCATCCTCGGTAGATCTCCAATGTGTTGCAGCTGCAAAAGTGTTGTTCTTGGTGAAGTTCCAGCATCCTCGAACCGTTCGGGACGTCAAGGTCAAGCCACTGTCCTCTCTTCTTCATCCCCACGATCGTCGGATCACCCGAGAGGTTGAAAAGCATATTCATTTTCCAGGGTTCAATGTCCATGTGTGAAGATTGTCTAATCGGCGAAAGGACCAAAATACCCCTGGCATGTAACTGAAGATTAGATTGCTTTTTCAATCCTTGTAGTGCTTAATTGTATTTTAATTAGCTGTGTAATTGTAGATTGACATTTATAATTAATAAATTAAATTTTTAGAAATATTCTGAGTAATTCCTGTTCCCTGAGGATTCAACCCGTACTTACCACTTTGTGGAAAGTCGGTTTTTATACTTTTGGTTGACGATTTTCCAAAGTTTTATTGAAAATCATTGTTTTAAAAATATCATTTCAAAAGATCAACTAGGAGGGATGACAATAGCCAAGCAATGGAGGCGGCTGTGGAAAGAAAAAAGAAAAAGAAAAAAAGGTGCAATTGAAGAAGTAAGCTTGGGGGGCGTTTTTGTTGTCGTGCATGCGAAAGTGCTGAAGCACAAAGGAAATATGAGTGATGGTTTATGCTATGAAGGTGTGAACAGGGACTGAAGAGGCTGGGGCATGATATACTATGATGGCAAGTGAATGAAGTATATTGAAAATGTGACAGAGAGAAGTATGCGCTATGAAGAAAATAGGTGCCGTGATGCAGCAAATGTAAAGGGGAAAGTAGTGTGGAGGCTGTTGTGAAGGTGCTGTGAGTAGCAGAAGGTTGGTGTGGCGATGAGATAGAGTGTAGTGAAGGTTGTGGAGTAGGTGCAGAATATGCAAGGATTGTGCACAGGCGAGAGTATGCAGTGAAGTGGTACAAGAGATCACACAAGCATGGCAATGGGATCTGATATGCCCTATGTAGTGAATACATAGGTGTAGGAGCATATGTGTTAATGCAACAAATACGTAGTGATGTTGTGTATGATAGTGCAACAACTGCGGAGACTAGCTGCTGTGAAAGAAGCATGAAGTGCAGCAATAATAGTATATAGTGAATATGTGCAATAGTGAGGTGTGTGCAAAGTGTGGTGAGGATTGGAATGGAAAAGAAGGTATCCTCTGAGAAGGATTACACAAGTTTTGAACTGTCCAGAAATAACATGAGAAATTGCCTCAAGAGCCAAAGCACCAAGCCACTGAAGTAGGAAGCAAAGTGTAGCTGATAATAATACAACAAATGTATTAGGGAAACCTCAATCAAAGAACAATGCCCCCGAGGGATCAAACCAAGGCATCAAAGCAACCAAGAAAAGCAAGGTAATTGGCGTTGCCTTACACATCTAACACCATTGCAGTCCAGTTTTCATGCTGCTGCAATCAGGACCAGAGAATCTTATTGATTACATTAGGGATTACCTATGCTAATACTGTACAAGCCCCAAAGAGATGGGACTGCGAATCTGTAACAGTTTTCCACAACCACGCCCATAGATTACACAGACAGGGTCATTACCTTTCAGCAGGAAACTTTTTTTTTTTTTGCTGAACAACCAGAATTTAGCCAGTGCAATAGTTGGAGTAACTGCAGTCTTAGCCATCTGATAAAATTCAAAACTATGGCACTTCAGGCTGACATTAGCAAGGCCATTGGAGAGGGACATGACAATTCCTAGAGCAAATAGAGAGGAGAATGGAGTAGAATTTGCAGAAAGGATCACAGCGAGAAGTGGAAATACTTGTAAGGTCAACATAAAGAACCAGCCCACTAGATAGTGAATGAATGTAAGAAAAATGGGATGATTGAATCCGAACTTTCTGAATACCATTTTGCTCACCATAATATTCCCAACTTTTGATGTATGGAGCTCATTAAGAAAATAAAGACCGTAACTCTTCAAGATCACAATCTCTTTCACCAGTGTTACTGTCTTTACGCTTGAGAACCTTTCTCACACCTTTTTTTATAAAGAAATTGACCATCCTCGTGCTTCAAGGCATACACAGGTGAATGGAGGATGTTGGTTGGCTCTAATTGCAACAAAACCCCCAAAAAAAGAACTCTAAATGAAGCGAATAGCAAGAGAATGTGGCAAGGAGAGAAGGGTGGTACAGTTGAAAAGCAGGAGGTTAAAAAAAAAAAACCAATACAGGAAATCGATAATGTAAATGGAAGTTTATTCACAATAGACAATTTAAATCGAGAATATGAAACTGAAACATCGCTGATAATCCTGATTAATAGGAAATAATCAAACGAGATTTAGATCGTAATGTATACAGGACATCAAAATAGCAAATGCAAAGCGATTGTCAACAAGAAAACAGGAATTAGATGCAAACCGAAAAATCATAATGAGTGAAGGAAAATTAAAGATGAAATAAGCCAAGACATAAAAGGAGATAAGCAAGGAGGAAAATGTGTTAGCGATAAAAACAGGAAGTCAATAAGGAGAAAATGAAAATGATGGGTCAATAAAAGTAACTACAATGAATAAAAGGAGAAACGAAAGATTTGATAAAATGAGAGCTCAAATATAAAAACAGAACGAAAATAAGATATAGATCAAAATTGCCATATGTAGATCGATGATGGCACAAATTAATGCATAGAATGAGATTCGAAGCAACATACAACAGAAATAAAATAAGAGAAAAAAAATAAGGATTCAAATATATACAACTAATTACAACTAACAAAACGAAATCAAAAGGAAAAGAACAAAACGAAATCAAAAGGAAAAATGAAATGTAACTAGAACAGGAAATTGAATGTAAACTGGGAATCCAACGCAATTTGAAAATCGGGATGAAAACAAGAAGTAGAAATACAAACGAAACGTCAAGGTTAAAAGACAATCAAAATGAAAAATACAAAATCAAAATCAGAGGAGAAATCCCAATGCAAACTACAATCAAGATGGAAAGAAGAAAGACACGGATCAGAATTATGAAAAATTGTAAATAAAAAATAAAGAAAGTATTGGAATGCAAGCATTTCATTGCTGTTGCACGTATGTAGGTCGATCTTCTTGCAAACAGATCAGTTCTACGTGGGTGCTTCGATTAAAAGAAAAAAAATTAGAAAATAAGATGAAAGAAGAAAACAAAACAAGAAAAAGAAAAAGAAAAAGAAGGGGAGTATCGCTTACCTTAGCCTTGGCGTTGTAGGATGGTCGGCTTCCTTCAACTGATCAGAAGAGGAAACCATGGGAATCCAGAGAAGAAAGAAGAGGGAGAAGAAGAAGATGCGTATGGAAGGGTGAAATGCGATGAAGGAGAAGGACCCCGATGGTTGGTTTTTATAAGCCGAGATCGTTGGAAAAATTTTCCAACGGGTCCCTCCTTTTGGAAATTTTTAAGGAGAAGGCTCTTCTTTGATAAGATTTTTGAAAAAGAGGGCTTTGGGCTATTTCCTAAAAATCGTTTTCTCTGTTTTTTTTAAATATTTTTAAAAGAGGAAATTAAAAAAACACGAGGACAACTCAAAGAATTAAAAATAGGAGATCAAAAATGAGTTTTTAAAAGGTTTTTGTAAAATTATTATTTTTCAAATATCCAAGATTTTCTTAAATGAGGGTTTTTGAGAAAAGTAGCATTAATTTTTTAAATTGAGTTTCAGAAATGGATCTAGGTCCAGGAATTTTGATAAAACATTAGAATTCGGATTTTGAATTGAGATCGGTCCCTGAATAGAGAAAAACCTCTGAGAAAATACAAAGAAATTTGATTTTTTTGATTTTTTGAAAAATAAGAGATTCAAATTTAGAATTGGATTCGGATATTCAATTCGGATCTAGAATTGGGTTAGATATGAAAATTGAGTCAGGATTTCAGTGGATCCGAGAAAGGATTAGAAATTTTGATTAAAAATTGACCAAATTATTCAGAAGATGCAGCTAGGGGCAAAAAGGGAATTTTTGAAATTTTGGAAAATTTGGGGTGTTCACAGACATCCTTAGAACACATATATGCATTATTGAATCACTGTAAAAAAATTTTGACAGCCTTAGAACACATATATGAATGATTGAATGTCTATAGAAAAATTTTGACAGCCTTAGAACATATATATGCAAGATTGAATCCCTATGAATTTTTTTGGGCAGCCTTTAGAACACATACATGCATGATTGAATCACTATGAATTTTTTTGACAGCCTTAGAACACATATATACATGACTAAATCACTACAAAATTTTTTTTAGAGCATTAGAACACATATATGCATGATTCAATCACCATGATTTTTTTTTAGAGCTTCAGAACACATATATGCATATTTCAATCACTAAGAAATTTTTTTGACAACCTTAGAACACATATAAGCATGATTGAATCACTATAATTTTTTTTTGACAACCTTATAATGCATATATGCATGATTGAATCACTATGAATTTTTTTTGACAGTCATAAAACACATATATGAATGATTGAATCACTATGAAATTTTTTGGACAGCCTTAGAAAATATATATGCATGATGGAATCACTATGATTTTTTTTTACAACCTTAGAATGCATATATGCATGATTGATTCACTATTAATTTTTTTTGACAGCCAAAGAACACATATATGCATGATTGAATCACGTTGAAATTTTTTGAACAACCTTATAACACATATCTGCATGATTGAATTCCAATAAATTTTTTTTGACAGCCTTAGAACACATATATGCATGATTGAATCACTATGAATTTTTTTTTGCAGCCTTAAAACACATATATGCAAGATTGAATCACTATTAAAAATTTTTAACAACCTTAAAACACGTATACGTAAGACTGAATCACTATGAATTTTTTTTGACAACATTAGAATACATATATGCATGATTGAATCACTGTGACATTTTTTTGACAGCCTTAGAACACATAAATGCATGATTGAATGATTATACTTTTTTTTGACAGCCTTAGAACACATAAGTGCGTGATTGATTGATTATACTTTTTTTTAACAGCCCTAAACGACATATATGCAAGTTTGAATCACTAAGAATTTTTTTTGACAGCCTTAGAACACATATATGCATGATTAAATCACTACAAAAGATTTTTGACAGCCTTAGAATACATATATGCATAATTGAATCACTATGAAATTTTTTTGACAGCCTTAGAACAAATATATAAATGATTGAATCACTATGAAATTTGTTTGATGGCCTTAGAACACATATATAAATGATTGAATCTCTATAAAAAAATTTTGACAACTTTAAAACACATATATGCAAGATTGAATCCCTTTGAAATTTTTTTGACATCTTTACAACACATATACGCATGATTGAATCACTATCCCTGGAACGCATATATGAATGATTGAATTTCTATAAAAAAAATTTGACAGCCTTAGAACACTTATGCAAGATTGAATCCCTATGAAATTTTTTTGACAACCTTACAACACATATATGCGTGATTGAATCACTATGAATTTTTTTTGACACCCTTAGAACACATACAGACGTGCTTGAATCACTATAAATTTTTTTTGACAACATTAGAATACATATATGCATGATTCAATCTCTATGAATTTTTTTTGAGAGGCTCAAAACACATATATGCATGTTTGAATCACTATGAAATTTTTTTGAGAGCCTTAGAAAACATATATGCATGATTGAATCACTATGATTATTTTTTTTACATCCATGGACATCATATATGAATGATTGAATCTCTAGAAAAAAAAATTGATAGCCTTATGATACATATATTCATGATTGAAAAATTTCTTAACAACCTTAGAACACATATCTGCATGATTGAATATTTATAAAATTTTTATGACAGCTTTAGAACACATATATGCATGATTGAATCACTATGAATTTTTTTTGACAGCCTTAGAACACATATATGCAAGTTTGAATCACTATGAAATTTTTTGATAGCCTTAGAACAGATAGATGCATGATTGAATCACTACAAATTTTTTTTGACAGCCTTAGAACACATAAATACAAGATTGAATCAATAAGAAATTCTTTTGACAACCTTAGAACCAATATATGCGTGATTGTATCACTAAGATATTTTGTTAACAGCCTTGGAACACATATTTGCATGTTTAAATCACCATGAATTTTTTTTATAGTCTTAGAACACATATATGCATGATTGAATCACTATTTTTTTTTTGGGCAGGCTTAGTACACATATATGCATGATCAAATCACTATAATTTTTTTTTGACAGTCTTAGAACACATATATGCATAAATGAATCACTATGAAATTTCTTTGACAGCCTTAGAACACATATATGCATGATTGAATCACTATAAAAATGTTTTGACAGTCTTTAAACATACATATGAATGATTGAATCTCTATAATTTTTTTTGACAGTCATAAAACTCATATATGCAAGATTGTATCACTATGAAAACTTTTTAAAAGCCTTGGCACACATATATGCATGATTGAATCACTATGAAATTTTTTTGACAACCACAAAACACATACATGCATGATTGAATCACGAGGAGATGTTTTTGATAGACTTAGAACACATATATACATGATTAAATAACTACATTTTTTTTTAACATTCTTAGAACACATATATGCAAGATTGAATCCCTATGATTTTTTTTTGACAGCCATAGTACATATATAAACATGATTAAATAAATATAAATTTTTTTTAACAGCATTAGAACACATATATGCATGATTCAATCACTATGATTTTTTTCTGAGAGTCTCAAATCACATATATGCATGTTTGAATGACTCTGAATTTTTTTTGACAACTTAGAACATATATATGCATGATTGAATCACTACAAAATGTTTTTGACAACATTATAACACATACATGCGTGATTAAATCTCCATAAAGTTTTTTTGACAACCATAGACCACATATATGCAAGATTGAATCACAATAAAATATTTTTGACAACCTTAGAATGCATATGTGCATGATTGAATCACTATGATTTTTTTTTGACAAACATAGAACACATATGTGCATGACTGAATCACTATGATTTTTTTTTGACATTCTTATAACACATATATGAATGATTGAATCACTATGATTTTTTTTTTGACAGCCTTAGAACACATACATGCATGATTGAATTACTATAATTTTTTTTTGACAACTTTAGAATGCATATATGCATGATTGAATCACTATGAAATGTTTTTGACAACCTTGAATACATAAATGCATGATTGAATCACTATGATTTTTTTTTGACAGCCTTAGAACACATATATGCATGATTGAATCATGATGAAATTTTTTAGACAACCTTAGAACATATATTTGCATGATTGAATCAATATGAATTTTTTTTGGCAGCCTTAGAACATATATATGAATGATTGAGTCTCTAAAAAAAATTTTTGGCAGCCTTAGAACACATATATGCATGATTGAATCACTACGAATTTTTTTTTATAGTCATAGAACACATATATGCTTTATTGAATTTTTTTTGACAACCTTATAATGCATATATTCATGATTGAATCACTATGATTTTTTTTTGACAGCCATAGAACACATATATACATGATTGAGTCACTATGAATTTTATTTGACAACCTCAGAACGCATATATTCATGATAGAATCACTATGAATTTTTTTTGACAGCCATAGAACACATATATGCATAATTGAATCACTATAAAAAAAAATTCACAACCTTATAACACATATCTGCAAGATTGAATTACAATAAATTTTTTTGACAGCCTTAGCACCCATATATCCAAGATTGAATCACAATTAAATTTTTTTGACAGTCTTAGAACAAATATATGCATGACTGAATCACTATGATTTTTTTTGGACAGCCTTAGAACACATATATGCCAGACTGAATCACTATGAATTTTTTTTCACAGCCTTACAACACAAATATGCATGATTGAATCACTATGAAATTTTTTGACAGCCTTATTATAACACATATAGATGATTGAATCACTATACTTTTTTTTTATTGTATTAGAACACATATATGCATGATTCAATCACTATGATTTTTTTTTACAGCCTTAGAACATATATATGTATGATTGAATACTATAAATTTTTTTTGACAGCCTTAGAACGCATATATGCATGATTGAATAACTATGATATTTTTTTTACAGCCTTAGAACACATATATACTTGATTGAATCACTATGAATTTTTTTTGACAAACTTAGAACACATATATACATGATTGAATCACAATGAAATTTTTTTGACAGCCATAGAACACATATGTGCAAGATTGAATCACTATGGATTTTTTTTTACAACCTTATAACACATATCTGAATGATTGAATTATAATATTTTTTTTTGACTGCCTTAGAACACATATGTACATGATTGAATCACTATAAATTTTTTTTGATAGCCTTAGAAAACATTTATGCAGGATTGAATCACTATTAAATTTTTTTGACAGCCTTAGAACACATATATGCAAGGCTGAATCACTATGATTTTTTTTTACAGCCTTAGTATGCATATATCCATGATTGTATCACTATGAATTTTTTTTGATAGCCTTAGAACATATATATGCTAGATTAAATCACTATAAATTTTTGTTGACAGCCTCATAACACATATATGCAAGTTTGGGTTACTAAGAAATTTTTTTGACAGTCTTAGAACACATATATGCTTGATTGAATCACTGTAAAAAAAAATTGACATCGTTAGAACACACATATGAATGATTGAATCACTATGAATTTTTTTCACAGCCTTAGAACATATAAATGCTAGATTGAATCACTATAAATTTTTGTCGACAGCCTCATAACTCATATATGCAAGTTTGGTTTACTAAGAAATTTTTTGACATCCTTAGAACACACATATGAAAGATTGAATCACTTTGAATTTTTTTTGACATCCTTAGTACACATGTATGCATTATTGAATCACAATAAATTTTTTTGAGAACCTTAGAACAAATATATGAATGATTGAATGTCTATAAAAAAAAATATGATAGCCTTAGAACATATATATGCAAGATTGAATCCCTATGAATTTTTTTTGGCAGCCTTAGAACATATATATGCATGATTGAATCACTATGAATTTTTTTGACAGCCTTAGAACACATATATACATGACAATCACTATAAATTTTTTTTAGAGCATTAGAACATATATATGCATGATTCAATCACCTTGAATTT
This sequence comes from Nuphar pumila, assembly GCF_984573655.1. Classification (NCBI taxonomy): domain Eukaryota; kingdom Viridiplantae; phylum Streptophyta; class Magnoliopsida; order Nymphaeales; family Nymphaeaceae; genus Nuphar; species Nuphar pumila. The sequence continues at coordinate 57,951,550 of NC_143254.1, forward strand.
GTTTTGAGAGCTTTAGAACACATATATGCATATTTGAATCACTAGGAAACTTTTTTGACAAACCTAGAATGCATATATGCATGATTGATTCACTATTAATTTTTTTTGAGAGCCAAAGAACACATATATGCATGATTGAATCACTATGATTTTTTTTGAACAACCTTATAACACATATCTGCATGATTGAATTACAATAATTTTTTTTTGACATCCTTAGAACACATATATGCATGATTGAATCACTATGTAATATTGTTGGCAGCCTTAGAACACATATGTGCAAGATTGAATCACTCTTAAAAATTTTTATCAGCCTTACAACACGTATATGCAAGACTCATTCCCTATTAAATTCAATCATGCATATATGTGTACCAAGGCTGTCAAAATTTTTTATTGTCATTCAATCATGCATATATGTGTTCTAAGGCTGTCAAAAAAAATTCATAGTGATTCAATCATGCTTATATGTGTGCCCAGGCTGTCAAATTTTTTTTATTGTGATTCAATCATGTATATATGTGTCCTAATGCTGTCAAAAAAAATTTATAGTGATTTAAGCAAACATATATGTGTTCTAAGACTGTCAAAATTATTTTATAGTGACTCAATCTTGAATATCTATGTTCTAATGCTATTAAAAAAAATGTTATAGTGATTCAATCATGCAGATATGTGTTCTATGGCAGTCAAAAACATTTTATAGTGATTCAATTGCATATATGTGTCTTAGGGCTCTATCAAAAAAATCATTGTGATTCAAGCATGTATATATGTGTTCTAAGGCTGTCAAAAAAAATTCATGGTTATTAAATCATGCATATATGTTCTATGGATATAAAAAAACAATTCATAGTTATTCAATCATGCATATATGTGTTCTAAGGCTGTCAAAAAAATTTCATAGTGATTCAATCTTGTGTATAGGTCTTCTTAGGCTGTGAAAAAAATTTCATAGTGATTCAATCATAGATATATGTGTTCTAAGGATGTCCAAAAAATTTCAGAGTGTTCAATCATGAAGATATGTGTTCTAAGTTTTTCAAAAAAATTTTAGTGATTCAATCACATGTATATGTTTTCTAATGCAATAAAAAAAAGTTTGTAGTGATCCAATCATGCATATATGTGTTCTAAGGTTGTCAAAAAAAATTTGGTAGCAATTCAATCATGCATATATGTGTTCAAAGGCTGCCAAAACATTTTCATAGTGATTCAATCTTGCATATATGTGTTCTAATGCTATCAAACAAATTTCATGGTGATAGAATCATGCATATATGTGTTCTAAGGCTCTCAATTTTTTTTTTATAGAGATTCAATCTTGCGTATATGTGTTCAAACGTCCTAAAAAAATTTTATAGTGATTCAATCATGCAAATAAGTGTTCTAGGGTTGTCAAAAGAAAATTATAGTGATTCAACCATGCATATATGTGCTCTACTGTTGTTAAAAACAAATTATAGTGATTCAATCAAGCATATATGTGTTCTAAGGCTGTAAAAAAAAATTCATTGTGATTCAATCTTGAATATATGAGTTCTAATTTTGTCAAAAAAGTTTCATAGGATTCAATCATAAATATATGTGTCCTAAAGGTGTCAAAAAAATTCATAGTGATTCACAATGAATTTTTTTTGACAACCTTAGAGCACATATATGCATGATTGAATCACTATTTTGTTTTTTGACAGGCTTAGAACACATATATGCATGATTGAATCACTATAAATTTTTTTTGACGGCCTTAGAACACATACATGCATGATCGAATCACTATAAATTTTTTTTGACAGCCTTAGAACATATATATGCATGATTGAATCGCTATGAAATTTCTTTGACAGCCTTAGAACACATATTTGCATGATTGAATCACCATAAAATATTTTTGACAGCCTTAGAACATATATATGAATGATTGAATCACTATAATTTTTTTGTATAGCCTTGGAACACATATATATATGATTGAATGACTACAAAATTTTCTTGACACTGTTAGAACACATATACGCATGATTGAATCACTATGATTTTTTTTTGACATTCTAAAAACTCTTAAATGCAAGATTGTATCACTATGAATTTTTTTTGACAGCCTAAGAACACATATATGCATGATTGAATCACTATGAAATTTTTTTGACCACCACAGAACACATACATGCATGATTGAATCACAATGACATTTTTTTGATAGACTTAGAAAACATATAGACATGATTAAATCACAATAATTTTTTTTTAACATTCTTAGAACACATATATGCAAGATTGAATCCCTATGAATTTTTTTTGACAGCCTTAGAACACATATATACATGATTAAATCGCTATAAAAAATTTTAACTGCATTACAACACTTATATTTATGATGCAATCACTATGGAATTTTTTTGAGAGCCTCAGAACACATATATGCATGTTTCAATCACTATAAAAAAATTTTGACAACCTTAGAACACATATATGCATGATTTAATCACAATTTTTTTTTGACAGCATTATAACACATACATGCATGATTAAATCACCATAAAGTTTTTTTGACAACCTTAGAACACATATATGCATGCATGAATCACAATGAATTTTTTTGACAAACATTGTATATGTATGGTTGAATCACTATGATTTTTTTTTGACAATCTTAGAACACAGACATGCAAGATTGAATGACTATGATTTTTTTTTGACAACCTTAGAACGCATATACTAATGATTGAATCACTATGAAATGTTTTTAACAGCCTTGAATACATATATGCATAATTGAATCACTATGAAATTGTTTTGACAGCCTTAGAACACATATATGCATGATTGAATCATGAAGAATTTTTTTTGACAGCCTTAGAACACATGTTTCCATGATTGAATCACTATGAAATTTTTTTTGCAGCCTTAGAACATATATATGAATGATTGAGTCTGTATAAAAAGATTTTGACAGCCTTAGAACACATATATGCATGATTGAATCACTATGAATTTTTTTTGATAGTCATAGAACACATATTTGCTTGATTGAATTTTTTTTTAGAACCTTAGAATGCATATATTCATGATTGAGTCACCATGATTTTTTTTTGACATTCATAGAACACATATATGCATGATTGAGTCACTGAGAATTTTTTTTCACAACCTTATAATACATATCTGCATGATTAAATTACAAAATTTTTTTTGACAGCCTTAGACACATATATGCAAGATTGCATCACCATTAATTTTTTTTTACTGCCTTAGAACACATATATGCAAGACTAAATCACTATGAATTTTTTTTGACACCCTTAAAACACATATATGCGTGATTGAATCACTATGATTTTTTTTTGACAGCCTTAGAACACATATATGCTTGATTGAATCACTAAAATTCTTTTTTGACAGCCTCAGAGCACATATATGCAAGTTTGAATATCTCAAAAAAAATTCATAGTGATTGAATCATACATATATGTATTCTAATATAGTAAAAAAAATTTGTAGTGATTTAATCATGTATATATGTGTTCTAAGGCTGTCACAAAATTTCATAGTGATTCAATCATGCATACATGTGTTCTAAGGCCGTAATTTTTTTTATAGTGATTCAATCATTCATAGCACACATATATGCAAGATTGAATCACAATGAATTTTTTTTGACAGCCTTAGAACATATATATGCATGATTGATTCACTATGAAATTTTTTTGATAGCCTTTGAACACATATATGCATGATTAAATCGCTATGAATTTTTTTTGACTGCCTTATAACACATATATGCATGATTGAATCACTATGAAATTTTTTTGATAGCCGTAGAATACGTATTTTCTTGATTGAATCGCTATGAATTTTTTGAAAAGCCTTAGAACAGATATATGCATGAATTTTTTTTGATAGCCTTAGAACACATATATGCATGATTGAATCACTACGAATTATTTTCACAGCCTAAGAACACATATATGCAAGATTGAATCACTGTGAATTATTTTTGACAGCCTTAGAATACATATTCGCTTGATTGAATCACTACGAATGTTTTTGACAACCTTAGAACACATATATCCATTATTGAATAACTATGATATTTTTTGACAACCATATAATATATATATGCATGATAGAATTGCTATGAAATTTTTTTGACAGCCTTAGAACATATATATGCATGATTGAATCACTATGAAATTTGTTTGACAACCATAGAACACATATTTGCATTCTTGAATCACAATTAGAATTTTTGGACAAACTTTGGACACATATATTCATGATTAAATCACTACAAATTTGTTTTGACAGCATTAGAACACATATATGCATGATTGAATCACTATGAATTTTTTTTCGGCACCCTTAGAACACATATATTCATGATTGAATCACAATGAAATTTTTTTGAATGCCTTAGAACACAAATATGCATGATTGAATCATCATAAATTTTTTTTAACAATGTTAGAGCACATTTATGCGTGATTGAATCACTATAAAAAAAATTGACATTCTTAGAACACATATCTGCATGATTGAATCACTATAAATTTTTTTTCACAACCTTAGAACACATATATGCCGGATTGGATCACTATGAAATTTTTTCGGCACCCTTAGAACACATATGCAGGATTGAATCACTATGGATTTTTTTTGAGAGCCTCAGAACACATATATGCCTGATTGAATCACTACAATTTTTTTTTGATAGCCTTAGAACATAGATTTGTGATTGAATGACTATGAATTTTTTTTACAGCCTTAGAACTCATATATGCATTATTGAATCTATATGAAATTTTTTTGACAGCTTTAGAACACAAATATGCATGATTGGATCACCATAATTTTTTTGATAGCATTAGAACACATTAATGCATGATTGAATCAATAAATTTTTTTTGACAAACTTAGAACACATATCTGCATGATTGAATCACTATGAAACTTTTTCGACAGCCTAAGAACACATATACGCAAGATTGAATCACTTTGAATTTTTTTTGATAGCCTTCAAACACATATGCGCAGGATTGAATCACTATGAATTTTTTTTACAGCATTAGAACACATATATGCATGATTTAATCTCTATAAAAAAATGTTGATAGCGTTAGAACACATGTATGCAAGATTAAGTCACTATGAGATTTTTTTGACACCCTTAGAACACATATATGCATGATTGAATCACTACGAATTTTTTTTTACACCCTTAAAATGCATATATGCATGATTGAATCACTATAAATTTTTTTTGACAGCCCCAGAACACATATATACATGATTGAATCACTATGAATTTTTTTTTACAGCCTTAGAACACATATATACATGACTGAATCACTATAATATTTTTTAACAAAATTAAAGCACATATATGCGTGATTGAATCACTATAAATATTTTTGACAACTTTTGAACACATATCTGCATGATTGAATCACTAGAATTTTTTTTTAACAACCGTAGAATACACATATTAATGATTGAATCACTATGAAAGTTTTTTTATTTCCTTAGAACACATATATGCACGATTGAATTACTATGTATTTTTTTTGACAGCCTTAGAACACATATATGCGTGATTGAATCACAAGAATTTTTTTTGACAGTCTCTAAACATATATGTGTGATTCAATCACTATGAATATTTTTTTACAGAACACATATATGCATGGTGGAATCTCTATGAATTTTTTTGACAGCCTTAGAACACATATATGCAAGATTAAATCACTACATTTTTTTTTGATAGCATTAGAACAAATATACACGTGATTGAATTACTATAATTTTTTTTTACAAACTTAGAACTCATATGTGCATGATTGAATGACTATGAAATTTATTTGACATACTTAAACACATATATGTATGATTGGATCACTATGAATTTTTTTTGACAGCCTAAGAAGACATATACACAAGATTGAATCACTATGAATTTTTTTTGACATCCTTCAAACACATATTTGCGTGAATGAATCACTATGAGAATTTTTTGACAGCCTTAGAACACATATATGCATGATTGAATCTCTACAATTTTTTTTTGACAGCATTAAAACACATATATGCATGATTGAATCACTATAAATTTTTTTTACAGCCTTAGAACACATATATGCATGATTGAATCACTACAAATTTTTTATGGCAGCCTTAGAATACATATATGCCTGATTGAATCACTATGAATTTTTTTTTATAGCCTTAGAACACGTATAAGCATGATTGAATCATTACAATTTTTGTTTTGACAGCCTTAGAACACATATATACAGGATTGAATCACTATATATTTGTTTTGACAGCCTTAGAACATATATATGCATGATTGGATCACTGTAAGTTTTTGTCGGTAGCCTTAAATCACGTATATGCATGATTGAATCACTATAAAAAAATTTTGTCAGCCATAGAACACATGTATGCATGATTGACTCACTATAAAAAAATTTTGACAACCTTAGAACACATATATGCATGATTGAATCACTGTGAATTTTTTTTCACAGCCTTAGAACTCATATTCAAGATTGAATCTCTATAAAAAAAATTTGACAACCTTAGAACACGTATACGCATGATTGAATCACTACAAGTTTTTTTTTATAGGGTTAGAACACATATATGCATGATTGAATCATGATGAATTTTTTTTTACAACCTTAGAACACATATTCGCATGACTGAATCACTATGAAATTTTATTGACAGCCTTAGAACACATATATTCATGATTGAATCAGTATGAATTTTTTTTGGCAACCTTAGAACACATATATGCTTGATTGAATCACTATAAATTTTTTTAGCAACACTAGAACAAGTATATGCATGATTGAATGAGTTTAAATTTTTTTTGACAACCTTAGAACTCATATCTGCTTGATTGAATCAGTATAAATTTTTTTAGCAACCTCAGAACACATATATGCATAATTGAATAACTATGAATCTTTTTTGACATCCTTAGAATACATATATGCATGATTGAATCACTATAAATTTTTTTTAACAGCCTTAGAACACATATATGCATGATTGAGTCACTATGAATTTTTTTAAGAGCCTTAGAACAAATATATGTATGACTCAATGACTATGAAATTTTTTTGACAGCATTAGAACACAAGTATGCATGAGTAAATCACTATGAAATTTTTTTGACAACCGTAGAACACATATTTGCATTAGTTAATCACTATGAAATTTTTTTGACAACCTTTTTACATATATATGCATGATTGAATCATTATAAAAAAAATTTGACACCTCAGAACACATATATGCAAGATTGAATGACTATGAAATTTTTTTGACAGCCTTAGAACACATATACACAAGATTGAATCACTATGAATTTTTTTTGACAGCCTTCGAACACATATTTGCGTGAATAAATCACTATGAATTTTTTTTGACAGCCTTGGAACACATATATGCATGATTGAATCTCTACAAATTTTTTTGAAAGCATTAAAACACATATATGCATGATTGAATCACTATGAATTTTTTTGACACCCTTAGAACACATATATGCAGTATTGAATCACGATGAAATTTTTTTGAGACCCCTAGTACACATATACGCATGATTGAATCGTATGATTTTTTTTGACAGACTTAGAACAAATGTATTCATGAATGAATCACTATAAATTGTTTTTGACAGCCTTAGAACCGATATATGCATGATTGAATCACAATAATTTTTTTTTAACAACCTTAGAACACATATAACATGATTGAATCGCTATGAAATTTTTATTACACCCTTAGGACACATATATACATGATTGAATCACTATAAATTTTTTTTAACAACATTAGAGCATATATATGCATGATTGAATCACAATAAATTTTTTTTACAGCCTTAGAACACATATATGCATGATTGAATCACTACAAAATTATTTTGAGAGTCTAAGAACACATATATGCATGATTGGATCACTATGAATTTTTTTTTGATAGCCTTAGAACACGTATATGCAGGATTGAATCGTTACAAAATTTTTTTAACATCCTTAGAACACCTATATACAGGATTGAATCGCTATAAATTTTTTTTGATAGGCTTAGAACATATATATGCCTGATTGGATCCCTGTAAATTTTTTTTGGTTGCCTTAGAACACTTATACGCATGATTGAATCACAATGAAATTTTTTTGACAACCTTAAAACACATGTATGCATGATTGACTCACTATAAATTTTTTTTGACAGCCTTAGAACACATATATGGATGATTGAATCAGTATGATTTTTTTTTTTCACAGCGTTGGAACTCATACTCATGATTGAATCTGTACAATTTTTTTTTGATAGCCTTAGAACACATATATGCATGATTGAACCACTACAATTTTTTTTTGATAGCGTTAGAACACATATGCATGATTGAATCACGATGAAATTTTGTTGACAACCTTAGAACACATATCCGCATGACTGAATCACTATGAAATTTTATTGACAGCCTTAGAACACGTATATTCATGATTGAATCAATATGAAAATTTTTTGACAACCTTAGATCACATATATGCTTGATTGAATCACTATAATTTTTTTTAGCAACATTAGAACAAGTATATGCATTATTGAATGAGTATAATTTTTTTTTGACAACCTTAGAACACATGCTTGATTGAATCACTATAAAAAAATTTTAACAACCTCAGAACACATATATGCATGATTGAATAACTATGAATTTTTTTTGACATCCTTAGAATACATATATGCATGATTGAATCACTATCAATTTTTTTTAACAGCCTTAGAACACATATATGCATGATTGAATCACTATGAAATTTTTTTAACAGCCTTAGAACAAATATATGTATGACTGAATGACTATGAATTTTTTTTGACAACCTTAGAACACAAGTATGCATGATTGAATCACTATGAAATTTTTTTGACATCCAAAGAACACATATTTGCATTAGTGAATCACTATGAATTTTTTTTGACAAGCTTTGGATACATATATGCATGATTGAATCACTTTAAATTTTTTTTGACACCTCAGAATACATATATGCAAGATTGAATCACTATGAATTTTTTTTACAGCCTTAGAACACATATATGCATGATTGAATCACTATGAAATTTTTTGAACTGCCTTAGAACACATATACACAAGATTGAATCTCTATAAAAAAAAATTCACAGCCTTAGAACACATATATGCACAACTGAATCTCTATGAAATTTGTTTGACAGCATTACAACACATATATGCACGATTAAATGACTATGAAAATTGTTTGACAGCCTAAGAACACATATATGCATGATTGAAATACTACAAAGGTTTTTTTACGGCCTTAGAACTTTTATGCATGATTGAATCTCTATGAATTTTTTTTACACCCTTAGAACATATATGCATGATTGAATCACTATCAAATTTTTTTGACAGCCTCCGAACACATATATACATGATTTAATCACTACGAATTTTTTTTGACAGCCCTAGAACAGATATATGCATGATTGAATCACTATGAAATGTTTTTGACTAACTTATAACACATATTTACATTATTGAATCACTAAAATTTTTTTTGTCAGCCTTAGAACACATATATACATGATTAAATCACTATAATTTTTTTTTTGACTTTCTTAGAACACATATCTGCATCATTGAATCAGGATGAAATTTCTTTGACAACCTTAGAACACATATATTCATGATTGAATCACTACGAAATTATTTTAATAGTTCTAGAACACATACATGCATGATTCAGTCACTATAATTTTTTTTTTATAGCATTGGAACACATATATGCATAAATAAATCACTATGAAATTTGCTTGACAGCCTTAGAACATATGTAAGCATGATTGAGTTGTTATGAATTTTTTTTGCTAACCTTAGAACACATATATGCAAGATTGATTCACTATGAAATTTTTTTGACAGCCTTAGAACACATATAAGCATGATTAAATCACTATGAATTTTTTTTGATAGCCTTAGAACACATATATGTACGATTAAATCACTATGACATTTTTTTGACATCTTTAGAACACATATATGCATGATTGAATCGCTACAAATTTCTTTTGATAGCATTAGAACAAATATATGCATGATTGAATCACTATGACATTTTTTTATAGCCTTAGAACACGTAAATGTATGATTGAATCACTACAAAAAAAAATTGATAGCCTTAGAAAACATATATACATGATTGAATCATAATGAAATTTGGTTTGACAACCTTCGAACACATATATGCAAGGCTAAATCACTATGATTTTTTTTTTGACAAGCTTAGAATACATATATGATTGATTGAATCGCTATGAATTTTTTTTGACAGCCTTAAAACACATATATGCATGATTGAATCACTTTAAATTTTTTTTGACAACCTTAGAACACATATATGTGTCATTAAATCACTATAATTTTTTTTTGACATCCCTACAACACATATATGCAAGATTGATTCACTATGAAATTGTTTTGACAGCCTTAGAACACATATATGCATGATTGAATCACTATGAATTTTTTTTTACAACCTTAGAACACATATATGCATGATTGAATCACAATGAAATTTTTTTGACAACCTTAGAATACATATATGCATGATTGAATCACTATAAAAATTTTTTAACAGACTTAGAACATATATATGCATGATTGAATCACTATGAATTTTTTTTAACAGCCTTAGAACACATATATGCATGATTGAATCTCTATGTAATTTTTTTGACAGCCTTAGAACACATATATGCATGATTGAATCTCTATGCAATTTTTTTGACAGCCTTAGAACACATATATGCATGATTTAATTACTATGAAATTTTTTTGACAGCCTTAAAACACATATATGCATGATTGATTTACTATGAAATTTTTTTGACATCCTTAGAACACATATATGCATGGTTGAATACTATGAATTTTTTTTGAGAGTTTTAAAACACAAATATGCATGATTGAATCACTATAATTTTTTTTTGACACCCTTTGAACACATATTTATATGATTGAATCACTATGAATTTTTTTTTACTGCCTTAGAACACATATATGCAAGATTGAATCACTATGATTTTTTTTTACACCCTTAGAACACATATATGCATGATTGAATCACTATGACATTTTTTAGAAAGCTTTAGAACACATATATGCATGAATGAATTAGTATTAAAATTTTTTGACAACCGTAGTCACATATATGCATGATTAAACCACTCTAATTTTTTTTTGACAACTTTAGAACAGATATATGCATGATTGTATTACTATGATTTTTTTTTGAAAACCTTAGAACATATATATGCATGATTGAATCACTATAAACATTTTTTAACAACACTAGAGTACAAATATTCATGATTGAATCTATATAAAATTTTTTTGACTGCCTTAGATGTCATATATACATGATTGAATCTCTATGAATTTTTTTTAATAGTGTTGAAATATATATATCATGATTGAATCAATATAAAATTCTTTTGACAGCAATAGAACACATAAATGGATGGTTGAATCACTATAATTTTTTTTGACAACCTTAGAATACATATATGCATGATTGAATGAATATGATTTTTTTTTACAACCTTAGAATACATATATGCATGATTGAATCAGTATAATTTTTTTTTGACAGCATTAGAACACATAAATGCATGATTGAATCACTATAAATTTTTTTTGACAACCTTAGAACACATATATGCATGATTGAATCACTATAATTTTTTTTTGACATCTATAGAACACATATATGCATGATTGAATCACTATAAATTCTTTTTGCCAGCCTTAAAACATATATATGCATGATTGAAGCACTATGAAATTCTTTTGACAATGTTAGAACACATATATGCATGATTGAATCAGAATGAATTTTTTTTGACAGCCTTAGAACACATATATGCATGATAGAATCATAATGAATTTTTTTTTACAACCTTAGAACACATATATGCATACTTAAATCACTATGAAATTTTTTTGATAGACTTAGAACATATATATATATACATGATTGAATTCCTACAATTTTTTTTTGACAACTTTAGAATATATATATACAAGATGGAGTCACTATAATTTTTTTTTTGACAGCCTTAGAACACATATATGCTTGATTGAACCATAATGATTTTTTTTTTACAGCATTACACCCGTACATGCATCATTGATTCACTAGAATTTTTTTTTAACCTTATTAGAACATATATGCTTGATTGAATCACAATGAAATTTTTTGGACATCCTTAAAACACATATATGCATGATTTAATCACTATGATTTTTTTTGATAGCCTTAAAACAAATATATGCATGATAGAATCACTCTAAAATTTTTTTGACAGCCATAGAAGACATATACTCATGATTGAATCATTATAAAATTTCTTTGACAGCCTTAGAACACATAAATGCATGATTGAATCACTATAATTTTTTTTGAAAGCCTTAACGCATATATGCATGATTGAATCACAATGAAATTTTTTTGATAGTCTGAGAACACATATATGTTTGATTGAATCACTATGATTTTTTTTTGACTGCCTTTGAACACATATATCCATGATTGAATCACAATAAATTTTTTTTGATATCCTTAAAACACATATATGCATGATTGAATCACAATGGATTTTTTTGGACATCCTTAAAACACATATATGCATGATCGAGTCATAATAAAAAATTTTGGACATCCTTAAAACCCATATATGCATGATTGAATAACTATGAAATTTGTTTGACACCCATAAAACACATATATGCATGATTGAATCACTGCGATTTTTTTTTTACAGCCTTAGAACACATATATTCATGATTGAATCACTATGAAATTTTTTTGACAGCCTTAGAACACATAAATGCGTAAATGAATCACTATGAAATCTTTTTGACAACCTTAGAACACATATATGCATGATTGAATCATAGTAAATTTTTTTTTATAGCCTTAGAACATATATATAAATGATTGAATCACTATGAATTTTTTTTGACAGCCATAGATACATATATGAATTATTTAATTTTTTTGACAGCTTTAGAACACATATATTCATGATTTAATCGCTATGAATTTTTTTTGCCAACCATAGGACATATATATGCTTGATTGAATCACTATCTAATTTTTTTGACAGCCTTAGAACACAAATATGCTTGATTGAATCACTCTGATTTTTTTTACTGCCTTTGAACACATATATGCAAGATTGAATGACTATGATTTTTTTTTGAGAGCCTTAGAATACATATATAGTAGATTGAAATTTTTCTAACAGCCTTGGAACACATATTTGCATGATTGAATCACTATGATTTTTTTTTTACAGCGTTAGAACCCATATATGCATGATTGAATCACTATAAAATTCTTTTGACAAACATAGAACACATATATGCTTGATTGAATAAGAATGAAATTTTTTTGACAGGCATAGAACACATACATGTATGATTGAATCATAATCAATTTTTTTTGACACCCTTAGAACACTTGTACGCAAGATTAAATCACTATAATTTTTGTTTTATAGCCTTAGAATATATATATGCATGATTTGATAACTATGATATTTTTTTGACTACCTCAGAACACATGTATGCATGATTGACTCACTATGAAATTTTTTTGACAGCCTAAGATTGCATATATGCGTGATTTAATCACTATCAATTTTTTTTACACCATTAGAACACAAATATGCATGATTGAATCAATGTAAAAATTTTTGACATCCTTAGAATGCATATATGCATGATTGAATCACCATAATTTTTTTGACAACTTTAGAACACATATATGTGTGATTGAATCACAGTGAAATTTGTTTGACAACCTTAGAACACAGACATGCATGATTGAGTCACTATGAATTTTTTTTGACAGCCTTATAACACATATATGGAAGATTGAATCACTATGATTTTTTTTTGAGAAACTTAGAAACATATTTGAGTGACTCAATCACTATTAAATTTTTTTGACAGCCATAGAACACATATATGCATGATTAAATCACTGTCAAATTTTTTTGACAGCCTTAGAACACATATACGCGACATTGAATCACTATGAAATTTTTTTGACTGCCTTAGAACACATATGTCCAAGATTGAATCACTATGAAATTTTGTTGACAGCCTTGCACGATTGATTCACTATGAAAATTTTTTGACAACCTTGTATGATTGAATCATTACAATTTTTTTTGACCGTCTTAGCACACGTATATGCATGATTGAATCACTACAAGTTTTTTTAGACAACATTAGAACATATAAATGTATGATTGAATCACTATATTTTTTTTTTTGACAACCATAGAATACATATCTGCTAGATTGAATCACTATGAAATTTTTTTAACCTCAGAACACATATATGCATGATTGAATCACAATAAATTTTTTTTGATAACATTAGAACATATATATGCATGATTGAATCAGAATTAAAGTTTTTTTGACAACATAGAATACATATGTACATGATAGAATCACTATGAAATTTTTTTAACAGCCTTAGAACATATATATACATGATTGAATCACTGCAAAATGTTTTTGACTGCATTAGAACACATATATGTTTGACTGATTCACTATAATTTTTTTTTGAAAACCTTAGAATATATATATATATATATATATATATATATATATATATATATATATATATATATATATATATATATGCAAGATTGAATCGCTTTAAATTTTTTCTGACAGCCTTTGAACACATATATGCATGTTTGAATCAATATGAAATGTTTTCGACAACTTTGGAACACATATATGCATGATTGAATCATAATGAATTTTTTTTGACATCCTTGGAACATATATATGCCTAATTAAATGACTATGAAATTTTTTAGAAAACTTAGAACACATACATTCATGATTGAATCACTAAATTTTTTTTGACAGCATTAGAACTCATATATGCATGATTGAATCATTATGAAATTTTTTTTTGACAGCATTAGAACTCATATATGTATGATTGAATCATAATAAATTTTTTTTTTGACATCCTTAGAACACATATATGCATGATTAAATGACTATAAATTTTTTTTTGACAACCTTAGAATACATACATGCATGATTGAATCACTATAAATTTTTTTTGTCCACATTAGAACATATATATGCATGATTCAATCACTATGATTTTTTTTACAGCATTAGAATGCAAATATGCATGATTGAATCACGATGAATTTTTTTTGATAGCCTTAGAACACATATATGCATGATTGAATCACCATAAATTTTTTTGACAACTTTAGAACACATATATGGATGATTGAATCACAGTGAAATTTTTTTGACAACCTTAGAACACAGACATGCATGATTAAATCACTATGAGATTTTTTTTGATAGCCTTAGAACACATAAATGCATGATTGAATATTTTTTGACAGCCTTATAACACATATATGCAAGATTGAACCACTATGAATTTTTTTTGACAACCTTAGGACACATATTTGCATGATTGAATCACTATTAAATTTTTTTGACAGCCTTAGAACAAATATATGCAAGATTAAAACACTATGAAATTCTTTTGTGAGCCTTAAAAAACATATTTGAAAGATTGAAACTTTTTTGAATGTTTTAGAACACATGTTTGCATGATTGAGTCACTGTGAATTTTTTTTGACATACTTACAACACATATGTGCAAGATTGAAGCACTATGAAATTTTTTTGACGGCCTAAGAACAAATATACGCAAGATTGAATCACTATGAAAATTTTTTGACAGCCTTGCATGATTGAATCACAATTAAATTTTTTTGACAACCTTGCATGATTGAGTCACTGTGAATTTTTTTTTACAGTCTTAGAACATATATATGCATGATTGAATCACTATAATTTTTTTTGACAACATTAGAACATATAAATGTATGATTGAATCACTATAAATTTTTTTTGACAACCATAGAACACATATATGCCAGATTGAATCACTATGAAATTTTTTTGACAACCTTAGAACACATATATACATGATTGAATCACAATAAATTTGTTTTGACAATGTTAGAACAAATATATGCATGATTGAATCAGAATGATTTTTTTTTGACAACATAGAATACATATATACATGATTGAATCACTATGATTTTTTTTATAGCGTTAGAACATATATATACTTGATTGAATCACTAATTTTTGTTTACAACATTAGAACACATATATGTATGATTGATTCACTAAAACAATTTTTTGACAACATTAGAATACATATATGCAACATTGAATCACTATAAAAATTTTCTAACAGCCTTAAAACACATATATGCATCATTGAATCACAATAAATTTTTTTTGACAGCCTTGGGACACATATATGCATGATTGAATCGTAATAAATTTTTTTTTACATCCTTGGAAATCATTATATGCATGATTGAATCACTATAAAATTTTTTTGACAAAGTTAAAATACCTATATGCATGATTATATCACAGTAAAATTTCTTTGACAACCATAGAACACATATATGCAGGATTGAATCAATATGAAATTTTTTTGACAGCCTTAGAACACGAATATGCAAGATTGAATCACTATTTTTTTTGACAACTTTTGAACACATTAATGTATGATTGAATCACTATAATTTTTTTTTGACAACCTTACAACACATATATACATGATTGAATCACTATGAAACTTTTTTGACAGCCTAAGAACACATATATGTAAGATTGAATCACAATAAAAATTTGTTGACAGCCTTAGAACATATATATCTATGGTTGAATCACTACAATTTTTTTAAGAGCATTAGAACACATATTTGTATGATTTAATCACAATAATTTTTTTATGACAACCTCAGAACATATATATGCAAGATTGAATCACTATGAGATTTCTTTGACAGCCTTAGAACACATATATGCATAATTGAATCACTCTGAATTTTTTTTGACAGCCTTAGAACACATATATGCATAATTGAATCACTATAAAAAAAATTTGATAGCCTTAGAACATATGTATGCAAGGTTGAATCATTACAAAAGTTTTTTAACATTATTAGAAAACATATTTGTAGGATTTAATAACAATAAATTTTTTATGACTACCTTACAACACATATATGCAAGATAGAATCACTATGAAATTTCTTTGACAGCCTTAGAACATATATATGGAAGATTGAATCACTATGAAATTTTTTTGACAGCCCTAGAACACATATATGCAAGATCGAAGGTTGTCAAATTTTTTTTTTTGACAGCCCTAGAACACATATATGCAAGATCGAAGGTTGTCAAATTTTTTTTTTTTACAGCATTAGAACGCATATATCCATGATTGAATCACTATGAAAATTTTTTGACAGCCTTGAATGATTGAATCACAATGAATTTTTTTTTACAACCATGCATGATTGAATCACTATGATTTTTTTTTGACCGAATTGGAACATATATATGCAAGATTGAATGACTATAAATTTTTTTTTTAAAGCATTAGAACATATATATGTAAGATTGAATCACTAAAATTGTGTTTTGACAAGCATAGAACATATATATGCATGATTGAATCACTATGAATTTTTTTTGACAGCCTTAGAACACATATATGCATGATTGTATCACAATAGATTTGTTTTTACAATGTTAGAACATATACATGCATGATTGAATCAAAATGATTTTTTTTTGACAACTTGGAACATATATATACAAGATTGAATCACTATAAATTTTTTTTGATAGTTTTAAAACATATATATGCATGATTGAATAACTACAAATTTTTTTTGACAGCATTAGAACACATATATGTATGACTGATTCTTTATAAAAAAAATTGACAACCTTAGAACATATACATGCATGATTGAAGCACTATGAATTTTTTTTTACAGCCTTAGATTACATATATGCATGATTGAATCACTATGAAATTTTTTTGACAGCCTTCGAACACAAATATACATGACTGAATCACTATGAAATTTTTTTGACAACCTTTAGAACACATATATGTATGATTGATTCACTAGATTTTTTTTTGATAGCCTTAAAACACATATATGCAAGATTAAATGACTATGAATATTTTTTGACAAAGTTAGAACTCATATATGCATGACTCAATCACTATGTTTTTTTTTTACTGTATTAGAACACATATATGCATGATTGAATCACTATGAAATTTTTTGATAGACTTATAACACATATATGCATGATTGAATCGCTATGGAATTTTTTTTTATAACCTTCGAACACAAATATGCATGATTCAATCACTATGAAATTTTTTTGACAGCCTTAGAACACATATATGTATGGTTCAATCAATGTAAAAAAAAATTGATAGCCTTAAAACACATATATGCATGATTACATGACTGAATTTTTTTGGACAACCTTAGAACACATATTGTAAGCCCCACTATTTTTCTGAAGAATTTTAAATGAGATATACTTCATTATTAGAAATTCCTTGTTCCAGAGCGAGCAATACTCGTAAATTTAGCAATTATCGCTTTCTGAGATTCTGACTCGCGTAGATTTGCTCTACGAGGCGATTCGGCGCAAACCGCGATGGATCCAACCTCAATATTTGTAGATTAGATGTATATTTTGTTCGCATGAGTTCGCCCCAGATTTGGGGTTTAAACGAGAGAAATATCTCATTATTTCCTGGATTTTGGCGAGATAGGGGTATATCGGTAATTATGAGTCATACCGAGGCCCAACTTCGCCATAATTGAGAAGTTAAATATACTTTATGAAAGCTTAAACCTTAATTTACAAAGTGTAATTTAAAATCTTGATTTTTAAATTAGTTTAGATTAGTTCTTTTAATACTTACTATATTGAGATTTTACAAAAGGAAAGAATGAGGTAAATTGCAAAATCCTCAAAACCTAGTAGAGGGTTTTTGAAAACTTTTTTCAAGGGGTAGGTTTGTGAATTTAGAAGAGTTTGGCATGGGCTCCACCTCAGCTCATGTCTCCTTTTTTTTTAAGACTTATAAAAAGGAGTATTTACAAAAAACCACTTTTCAAAATGGAGATTTTGAAAAGTTGGAAAATTTTCAAATGGAGGCCTTAAAAAGGTATTTTTACAAGTGGGTGGGCTCAGCCCACGTTTTGGGGAATAGGCTGGGCGCCCCTTAGGGGGTAGCCCTTACCCCTTTTCAAAAAAAAAAGGGATGGGAGGGGCGGTTTTTTTGGGTTGACCTTGACCATGAGGGGTCAAGGCCAACCACTCCCATTTGATTAAGGGGAGTGGTTGGAAGGTACCAAGTACCTTACACCCCCCCCATAGGGCATAGGTGACTAGGGTGGGGCATGGGAGGAGGAGACCACCCATCTCCCCTCCACTCCCCACCACTCATCTTTTCCCCCCCGCTTTTTAAGCAAGGGAAGGGAAGAGAGAGAGGGTCGACACCCTCTCTCTCCTTCCACTCTTCTCCTTCTTCCTCTTCTACACTCCCGCCTTTCCCCTTGGTGCTGCTGCACAGCTGGGCCAACCTAGCAAGGTGAGTCCCTCCCTCTTTGTCATTTTTTTTAAGCTTTTTGTTTTAAAAAAAAAAAAGTTTGCAAGTGTGTGTGTGCTTGTTTTCGTGGTGATGTTAGAATGCCCCCCCCCCTTGGGGGCTGGTGCTGGGCAGGGTCCATGGTTGGGCCTATGCACGCCCAGCCCAGGCCGTTTGGTGGTCTGGCTGAGCCCACAAGTGGTGGGTTGGGCCGTTGCAGGCCTTGTGGCGGGTCCCGGACTGACCCGAGTTGGTCAGTCTGGCTCTCCCTTTTGTGGACGGGTTGGCTGCAGCTGGTGCTGCAGCCCACTGTTGGCTTGGGTGGTCTGAGCCACACTGGACCCAAACCTACCCGGGGTGAGCCCACCACGGGTGAGCCACCAGGGGTGACCCCCCCCCCCCCCTTTTCTTTCCTTGGTTAGCCCAAGCACACCACCCGGGTGCCTTAGCACCCGGGGGTCTGGGTTTGGGATTTGACCGGCAGGGTCAAGGGCTACAGCCCTGGCTCGAGCCACCACTTGGCTCGAACCAGGGGCCTGTATGGGCCCCTTTCTTTGTGGTTTGCCCGGGCCAAGGCCCTTTGGGAAGCTGGTGGCCTGGTGCGCATGGCACGCGGGCCACCTCCTTGGCTCAGCCACTGAGTGGGTGCGCTAGGTGGGTGCGACCTGGCTCAGCCCATGGTTGGGCTGAGCCAGATGCTACAGACTTGGAGTCTGTAGCACGCAACCTCCCCCCCTCCCCCTTGGTCTGTTGGCTGCTAAGCAGCCGGGAGCCGGGTGCTTAGAGCACCCGCGGTTTGGTGTTGGGCGCACCACTTAGTGGTGCGCTGGCCCCTTTGTGGGCTTGGTCTGGACCCACATCTGGGTCAGACCAGGCGTAGCCCCCCCCCCCCCAGCAACCTCTGGTGCTGGGGTAATGGAGCTGGGTCTGGACCCCCCTGTGGTCCAGACCATCGCCTTGGTGTGGCGCCACCTAATTCGGGTGGGCGCCCCACCATCTCCCCTTTTTGCGCCCTTGTGGGCTGGCATGCACCCACTGGGTGTTCTGGTCTGGACCCACCCGTGGGTCAGACCAGGGGTGCTTGAGGGACACCTCAACTGGTGCCCCTACCCCTGGTGGTCGGCTGGGCTTGAACCAACAGGGTCCAGGCCTGAGCCTCGGGCTTGAACCACCCAACCGGGTGGTTGGGTTAGCCGCTCCCCTCTGGGTGTGGGCTAAGGCCCAACACCATGGTCCGAACCCATAACTGGGTTCAGGCCAGGGGTTTTAGGGACCCAGCTGGGTCTGGTCAGGTGCTGGCAAGACCCTGTTTGGGGCCTTGTTTTGTTTTGGTTGGCCCCGGGCTAGGCCTAGCACCCTTAAGGGCGCTCTAGGCTTAGCCGGGTGCGGGCACACCCAGGTTGGCGCGTGCGGGCTGAGGCCAGTAAGGCTGTCAGCCCCACTTGGCCAGTGGCTAGGCGGGGACCAAGAGTGGTAGGACCCCCGTAGCCTGGCCGCTTGTCCAGCCCCCTTTCGGGTTTTTGGTTCCCCGATGGCGCCACAGCGGCACCGGGTGCTAAGGCACCCGGTAACCTTGTCCCCTTGTTGGGCAGCCCCTTGGAGTGCTCTAACCCGGGGTCTGAACCCCCTTATGGGTAGCACCAAGGTCGGCGCGACCCCATGGAGTTCCACGGGAACTCGTCAGTGACAATGGTCGCCTTTTTATTTCCGTTAGGGATAGTCAAGCCTTATAGGCGGTTTGTGTCTCTGGCAAACAACCTATGTTGCGGTTGGAGGCTTCCGTTGCTCGTACCCCGCAACCCCGTAAGGGAGGCAGTGTGGACGGGATTCAAGCGGTGTTGCGATGCATACACGCATAGGGATGACCGGTTCTATGGACCTTTAGGGTTTCGGTCACATTCGTGCCCAGACGTGCGGACCGCACATTTGGATATGCCAATGTTATTCCCATTAGCATGGGATTATATTGAATCCTATTCTACCCCCCCCCCCCCCCTGACACTTGTGAGTGTGGGTCTCGCAAGGATCCCTGGGGATGGCTCCGTTACACTAGATTCTATCGTGTTATGATTATTGTACGCGTTTTTGGACGAATTTGCACTTATGCGAGTTGTCCTGTTTCGTGAGAGCAAGTTGGCTATCCGGACACGTACATCACTAGCTCACCTTTCGAGCATTTTCATGTTTGGACTCCCCCCCCCCTTTTTCGTATATCAATGGATATACACTGCACCAGAGGCGTGCTTTAAACTCGACATGGCACGCACTTTGAAAGGTACGGGAATTATTGTAGGGTGTGGCACTTTGACATATTGAGGTCTTGAGACTCGGTTGGAGTCTACGGGCAATGACCCGGGTTAGTGAGGATGTGCTCACATGTTCGTGTCGCCCTAGGCATAAGTAAAATATTATATTATCGTCTTCACAAGCGATGTGCTCGTGGTGGACATGTGAGGCTGGGCACGTGAATGGGCAGGCCAAGTCCTCGTTTGCGTACCCCGCAGGGACCACGAGGCGCGACTACCTCGAGAGGAGGTACGACTGGAAGTTTGAGCCTAAATAAGATAAACCGGTCGCGCCCCATTCACAATTTGGTCACCCAGGGAGAGGGTGAATGGTACAGCCCCAAGTGACGTGTCGTTACTACGACTTGTTCTTTGGAGGAGCCGATGAGCCCTCTGACCTCCAGTCACTCGGAGTTAGGGAAGTCAAGGTACCCTCTGCAGGGACCTCTACTACTGCAGTAGTACGGATTGCAATCCTTTACCCCTGTGAAAGGTTTCTCCTGGCTGCGTGTCACCCACAGGTGGTTTTCTTGTTCTGTAGCATCCCCGGTTACCACATTAGAAATTGAATAACAGACGTCGGGTGCATGTCTCACAGAACTCGAGGGTTTTCCTTCGCGTATCCGAAGGAGGTAAAAAGATGAACATAAGGACAGACCAATCAGACTGACTTACTGTAGTTGTTACTTTAGAGCAGTACACACTTTTGTTCAATTGCTACCCTCTGTTGGTTGGTTCCTACTCTGTTGCTTTAGCTGCTACTTCTGTCGTTCAGTTTCTGTTCTATTACTTTAGTAGTTGCACTGTTACTTACTTGTAGTTTTACAGTCTTGTGGCACGTGCTCCTACCTGACATGCACTGGTACTTTTATTCAAGTGCTTCTAACTGTTCCATCATGCTAGTTATAGTCTGATACTTAGCACACTTGTAGCTTGTTGCTTACCTTCTGTTTTTCCTTAAAAATGATGATGTATGGATGGTTTGTCTCACCAACTCGCAAGAGTACTGACCCCGTTTTATGGGGATACAGGTGACGAGTAGACGCAGCACGATGCGACGACGCACAGCAGGAGCCTTGAGACCCACACTTTGCAGCAGATTCTGGCTTCTTCTGGTTTTGGGGTTGAGGGGTTGTACCCCTCCTTTTTGTGAGACTGTCCCTTTTTGTACCCAGTCTCGTTTTGTATCATTATAACTATTGTGGAAATGAAGAATACTTTACTTGTCTACTGTGGTTTGGTTTTCTCACTGTGGCTCGCTCAGACTTGCGGCCCTTGCTTTACCCCTGTTTCCCTCCTTTACTTCCGCTAGTTGTTTTTCACTCTGTATATCCTTCAAAAAAATTTTTTTTCCTCAAAAACCAAAGGTTTTTACAAGGTCGGGGTTTGGGGCATCACAGAGATTGGTATTAGATCTGCGGTTTATAAGTGTGGTCCAAGACTTCTGCGTGCAACGTCCATCGCACTGTAAGTATGATCCGAATTATTACTTTCGTTTGTTTCTTAATGATTTCTGTTGTATTTAGTTATGCATGCTTGATTAGTGACATAAATTGTTAGATGCCTGCTGATTCGAGAAATGAGCGAATGCTCAGAGCTCTTATCGACTTGATTCGAGGCACAGAGGCCCTCGATCAAGCGGTTCAGCAAATTGTGCGGAGTGCCCGGATACTTGCACATCCGGCACCTCCTTGTGGGAGATGTGATCAGTATCACGCAGGACAGATTTGTCCTCGTGCCTTGAGCATATGCCCCTACTGTGGCTTTACGGGGCATATTGAGATCGAGTGTCAGCGCAAGTTGGGCGACAAACTCATAATGGGTAACGCTGAGACCGAAGAGAACAAGGCTTCTGAGGGTGGTCAGGCACAGTCAGCAGTTGACCCAGTGGGAGATGCACCGGTTGCCCCGGTTGCACCAGGTTCTCCCGAGTACACGCCAGCTTCTTACTCACGCTCTGTTTCTCCTGAGTACATGCCAGCTTCACCTCCATGGTCTCAGGCAGTGAGTCCTCCTGAGTACACACCTGCTTCTCCTCCTCGTCCGATGCAGCGACGATACGGGAATCGGAACACCTACCGCAACTACTACACTCGTAGGCAGCGGTGATTGTGTTTGTTCATATGTGAACATGTATGGTTGGAACACTGAGTCAATGTTCATTTTGTAGAGTTGCTTTGTTTTTGCTTTTGTTGCGGAGGTTTATGTAAGGGTAACCCTGTTATAGAGGGTAATTTTGGCTTGTACTGAATATATGTATGCATCTGCTTTTTAAGTAATGAAGTTATGCTTTGACTTGTCTCATCGCTCACACGTATCTTCTTTTTGCACAAGATGGCTTGGCGCGAGCGTTGCGATCGTATCATGGACACTGTGAGCAACCTAGCTGAGGTTGTGGGCTGGCAGGCTAAGGCCATCCATGCTATGGGAGAGAACATGCGGACCTCTCAGGAGCGAGAGACCCCGGTTCCTACTCCCTCTCCAGTTCCAGCGACAGCCGTGCCCTATAAGCAGTTCATGGCTATGAACCCTCCCTCCTTTGATGAAAAGTCTACACCTGAGGCAGCCGAGGATTGGATACGAGAGATCGAGCGGATCTTTCGTATGCTGCAAGTCAGTGATGACAGGAAAGTGGACTTTGGCTCATATCGGCTCCGGAAGGATGCCGAGAGGTGGTGGGCGACCACCTGGGATGTCAAGTTTAGAGGCGGACCAGTTACGTGGGAGCAGTTCATGGAGGTCTTCTACGCGGCCTATTTTCCGACCCACGAGCGCAGTCGTAAGATGCAGGAGTTCCTCGACCTTCAGCAGGGGAACTCTACCTTGGCAGACAACATCATGAAGTTCAGAACCCTGAAGCGCTTCTGTCCACATGTGTACATGACCGAGAAGGAACGAGCGATGAAGTTTGCTCATGGACTGAAGTTAGCCTTGCGCCTGAGAGTGTTCACGCGTGCTCCCTCGACTCTTGAGGAAGCCCTGGAGACGGCTACACTTCTGGAGCAGGAGTGGATAGAATCCTAGAAGACTCCGCAGACCAAGGGTAACCAGCAGCAACAAGGCCAAAAAAGTTGGCCTAAGAAGCGTTCATTCCAGCAGAATTCGGGTGGAAAGAAGTCCGCTCCGCCAGCAAAGAGGAATCACAACAACCGGCAGCGACAGAATCGCCAGCCCCAGCAGCAGCAACAGCAGAGACAGGTCGTGGCAACATCAGGTTGCCCAAAATGTCGGATGGATCATCCTGGCCGACCATGTCCACGGGACCTTGGAGGATGCATCTACTGTGGCAAGATGGGCCACTACATCAAGGATTGTCGGAAGAAGCAGTCCGACGATCTGAGGAGGAACACGCCAGGAACATCACAGCCAGCGCCTCAGCGACTTCCTCAGCAGCAGCAGCAGCCGCAGCAGCAGCAGATGTACCCGCCGCAACAATCTTCCCAGCAGAAGGCGGGTAACCAAAAGACGGTGGCAGGGCGTGCCTACGCAGCCACTATCGAGCAAGTGACCAAGGGAGAGTTGGTCCAAGGTACTATTCCAGTCGCTGGTCATGCAGCTTTTACCTTGTTTGACTGTGGTGCTTCGCATTCTTTCATAGCTTCGAGATTTGCTAGTTCTTTGCCTATGTCTGCTGTATTGTTGAATTACCCTTTGGAAGTTCGTACGCCGACTGGTGATCAGTCTTTATGTACTTCGTACATTCCGAGCGTAGATGTGTCAGTGGCAAGTCAGGACTTGCCAGCTGACTTGATCCTGCTAGATATGATGGAGTTTGATGTCATTCTAGGCATGGATTGGTTATTTGAGTATCATGCTCAAGTTCTATGCAGAGAAGGCAAGGTGGTTTTGTACCCTCCTGACCGTCCAATTTTGGAGATCAGCCTTGCTCGACCTGTTCGAGACAGTCGTATGATTTCGTCTTTTAAGGTTCAGAAATATCTGCGGAATGGGGGTACTGCTTTCTTGGTCAGTATCGCCCCGGTTGAATCGGTGTTAACCCCTATAGAGGATCTTGAGGTAGTTCGGGAATTTCCTGATGTGTTTCCTGAGGAACTGCCTGGATTACCTCCGAAGCGTGAGATCGAGTTTTGTATTGAGTTGTTACTTGGAACGACTCCGATCTCAAAGGCACCATATCGTATGGCTCTGGCAGAACTCGAGGAACTGAAGCGTCAGTTGGAAGAGTTGATGGAGCAAGGGTTTATCAGGAACAGTGCATCGCCGTGGGGTGCACCTGTTTTGTTCGTAAAGAAGAAAGACGGATCCCTGAGGTTGTGCATTGACTATAGAATGCTTAACCAAGCGACGATTAAGAATAAGTATCTGTTGCCGAGAATAGAAGATCTCTTTGATCAGTTGCAGAGAGCGAAGATATTCTCAAAGATCGACCTCAGATCGGGTTATCATCAACTCCGGATCAGAGAAGAAGATGTCTTGAAGACGGCTTTTCGAACTAGGTACGGGTTGTACGAGTTCGTTGTGATGCCTTTTGGGCTCACAAATGCACCAGCAGCATTCATGGATTTGATGAATCGTATCTTCCGTCCGTTCGTGGATACATTTGTGATCGTATTTATCGATGATATCTTGATCTACTCAGAGACCCCTGAGCAGCACCGAGAACATCTGCATATCGTATTAGGAGTACTTCGGGAGCACAAATTGTTCGCCAAGTTCTCTAAGTGCGAGTTTTGGCTTCGACGCGTCATGTTTTTGGGTCATGTGATATCCAGTGATGGTGTGTTAGTGGATCCAGCAAAGGTCGAAGCAGTGTTAGACTGGAAGCAACCTCAGTCTGTTACGGATATTCGCAGTTTTCTCGGGTTAGCTGGTTACTACTGGCGTTTCATACAGGACTTCTCCAGGATTACGCTTCCTTTGACGAAGCTTTTGCGTAAGGGAGTCAAATTCGAATGGACTGACTCTTGCGAAGAGAGTTTCGAGATCTTGAAGACGAAGCTGACTACCTCTCCGGTATTAGCTTTACCTTCTGGTCGAGGCGGCTTTGTGGTGTACACAGACACCTCAGGTACAGGATTGGGATGCGTGCTCATGCAGCACGGTCGTGTTATTGCGTATGCTTCGCGGCAGCTGAAGATTCACGAGAGGAATTACCCGACTCATGACTTGGAGTTAGCAGCTGTGGTGTTCGCCTTGAAGTCCTGGCGACACTATTTGTACGGAGACACGTTCGAGGTCTTTTCTGACCACAAGAGTCTCAAGTATTTATTTTCCCAGAAGGAGTTGAATATGAGACAACGTCGTTGGCTCAAGTTTATCAAAGATTATGAGTTTACGTTGTCTTACCACCCTGGTAAGGCGAACGTCATTGCAGATGCGCTTAGTCGCAAATCGAGCAGTGTTCTGGCCAGTCTTGTGTGGAGCCAGAAATTGATCGAAGATTTCGTGGCTTAGAAGCCATTTGCGATCGGAGGCGGAACGATCAGATTGTCTGGGTTGGCCATTCGATCAGAATTCTTGCCTAAGGTCATCGAGGCACAGAAGTAGAATGCTCAATATCAGAAGTTTGTCGACCGAGCTCGTGAAGAGGGCTCAGTCTTTCGTGTTGACGATAGCGGTTGTATCTGCATGAAGGATCGACTTTGGGTACCGAATGACCCTGAGTTGAGGAAGGAGATTCTTGATGAGGCACATCTGTCGAAGTACACCGTCCATCCTGGTGGTACTAAGATGTTTAAGGACCTTCAGCGAAAGTATTGGTGGAACGGGATGAAGCATGAAGTCGCAGCGTATGTTTCGAGGTGTTTGACTTGTCAGCAAATCAAGATCAAGCACCACCGTCCCGGTGGCACCATGCAGAGGATTGAGATCCCTCAGTGGAAATGGGAGGATATCACGATGGATTTCGTGGTAGGTTTACCGTGAACCAGGCGAAAGCACGATGCGATATGGGTGATTGTGGACAGACTCACCAAGTCTGCTCACTTCTTACCTATCCGGATTAGTCAGCCGCTTGAGAGCTTAGCAGACTTGTATATCCGAGAGATTGTACGGTTACATGGTGTACCTACGTCTATCATTTCGGATCGTGATCCCATATTCACGTCGCGATTGTGGGGACAATTGCAGTCAGCTTTGGGAACTAAGTTGAAGTTTAGTACAACCTTTCACCCTCAGACTGATGGTCAGTCAGAGAGAACGATTCAGACGTTAGAAGATATGTTGCAGGCTTGTATGCTCGACTGGAAAGGTGTTTGGGATTCACACTTATGTTTGGTCGAGTTTGCCTACAACAATAGTTATCACGCTAGTATCGGTATGGCTCCGTACGAGGCTTTGTACGGGAGACCCTGCCGATCACCGTCATATTGGGACGATATCAGCGATCGATCCAGTGAGTCACCGATTGTTCTTCAGCACTACACTCAGCAAATGCAGAAGATTCGAGAGCGTCTGAAGGCAGCTTAGGACAGACAGAAGAGTTACGCCGATAAGAGGCGGCGAGAGCTTCAGTTTGATGTCGATGACATGGTTTTTGTGAAAGTATCCCCGACGAAGAGCGTCTTTCATTTCGGAAAGAAAGGAAAGTTGAGTCCTAGATACGTTGGGCCGTTCAGGATCCTCGAGAGGATCGGTGGAGCAGCCTATCGGGTTGAGCTACCACAGCAGTATGCTCAAATTTATAATATTTTTCACGTGTCGATGCTAAGGAAGTACATTCCGGACCCATCGCACGTCATCCGGTACGAAGATGTCGAAGTTCATGAGGACTTAACGGTGGCCGAGAGACCTGTTGAGATCGTCGATCGTCGCGACCAAGTTCTGCGTACCAAGACCATTACGTTGGTTAAGGTACGGTGGCAACACCATGGCATTGAGGAATGCACATGGGAGCCAGAGGCCAGTATGAGGGAGAAATACCCTGACCTTTTTGTGGCCTAGTATTCATGATTTCGCGGATGAAATCCCTTTTTAGGAGGGAAGAATGTAAGCCCCACTATTTTTCTGAAGAATTTTAAATGAGATATACTTCATTATTAGAAATTCCTTGTTCCAGAGCGAGCAATACTCGTAAATTTAGCAATTATCGCTTTCTGAGATTCTGACTCGCGTAGATTTGCTCTACGAGGCGATTCGGGGCAAACCGCGATGGATCCAACCTCAATATTTGTAGATTAGATGTATATTGTGTTCGCATGAGTTCACCCCGGATTTGGGGTTTAAACGAGAGCAATATCTCGTTATTTCCTGGATTTTGGCGAGATAGGGGTATATCGGTAATTATGAGTCATACCGAGGCCCAACTTCGCCGTAATTGAGAAGTTAAATATACTTTATGAAAGCTTAAACCTTAATTTATAAAGTGTAATTTAAAATCTTTATTTTTAAATTAGTTTAGATTAGTTCTTTTAATACTTACTATATTGAGATTTTACAAAAGGAAAAATGAGGTAAATTGCAAAATCCTCAAAACCTAGTAGAGGGTTTTTGAAAACTTTTTTCAAGGGGTAGGTTTGTGAATTTAGAAGAGTTTGGCATGGGCTCCACCTCAGCCCATGTCTCCTTTTTTTTTAAGACTTATGAAAATGAGTATTTACAAAAAACCACTTTTCAAAATGGAGATTTTGAAAAGTTGGAAAATTTTCAAATGGAGGCCTTAAAAAGGTATTTTCACAAGTGGGTGGGCTCAGCCCACGTTTTGGGGAATAGGCTGGGCGCCCCTTAGGGGGTAGCCCTTACCCCTTTTCAAAAAAAAAAAAAAAAGGGATGGGAGGGGCGATTTTTTTGGGTTGACCTTGACCATGAGGGGTCAAGGTACCAAGTACCTTACACCCCCCCCCCCCCATGGGGCATAGGTGACTACGGTGGGGCGTGGGAGGGGGAGACCACCCATCTCCCCTCCTTCACTCCCCACCACTCATCTTCCCCCCCCCCCCTTTTTAAGCAAGGGAAGGGAAGAGAGAGAGGGTCGACACCCTCTCTCTCCTTCCACTCTTCTCCTTCTTCCTCTTTTACACTCCCTCCTTTCCCCTTGGTGCTGCTGCACAGCTGGGCCAACCTAGCAAGGTGAGTCCCTCCCTCTTTGTCATTTTTTTAAGCTTTTTGTTTCAAAAAAAAAAAAAAGTTTGCAAGTGTGTGTGTGCTTGTTTTCGTGGTGATGTTAGAACGCCCCCCCCCCCCCCCCCCCTTGGGGGCTGGTGCTGGGCAGGGTCCATGGCTGGGGCCTATGCACGCCCAGCCCAGGCCGTTTGGTGGCCTGGCTGAGCCCACAAGTGGTGGGCTGGGCCGTTGCAGGCCTTGTGGCGGGTCCCGGACTGACCCGAGTTGGTCAGTCCGGCTCTCCCTTTTGTGGACGGGTTGGCTGCAGCTGGTGCTGCAGCCCACTGTTGGCTTGGGTGGTCTGGGCCACACTGGACCCAGACCTACCTGGGGTGAGCCCACCACGGGTGAGCCACCAGGGCTGAACCCCCCCCCCCCCCTTTTCTTTCCTTGGTTAGCCCAAGCGCACCACCCGGGTGCCTTAGCACCCGGGGGTCTGGGTTTGGGATTTGATCGGCAGGGTCAAGGGCTACAGCCCTGGCTCGAGCCACCACTTGGCTCGAACCAGGGGCCTGTATGGGCCCCTTTCTTTGTGGTTTTCCCGGGCCAAGGCCCTTTGGCAAGCTGGTGGCCTGGTGCACATGGCACCCGAGCCACCTCCTTGGCGCAGCAACTGAGTGGGTGCGCCAGGTGGGTGCGGCCTGGCTTAGCCCATGGTTGGGCTGAGCCAGATGCTACAGACTTGGAGTTTGTAGCAGGCAACCTCCCCCCCCTCCCCCTTGGCCTGTTGGCTGCTAAGCAGCCGGGTGCTTAGAGCACCCGGGGCTTGGTGCTGGGCGCACCACTTAGTGGTGCGCTGGCCCCTTTGTGGGCCTGGTCTGGACCCACGGCTGGGTCAGACCAGGCGTAGCCCCCCCCCCCAGCAACCTCTGTTGTTGGGGTAATGGAGCTAGGTCTGGACCCCCCTGTGGTCCAGACCATCGCCTTGGTGTGGCGCCACCTAATTCGGGTGGGCGCCCCACCATCTCCCCTTTTTGCGCCCTTGTGGGCTGGCATGCACCCACTGGGTGTTCTGGTCTGGACCCACCCGTGGGTCAGACCAGGGGTGCTTGAGGGACACCTCAACTGGTGCCCCTACCCCTGGTGGTCGGCTGGGCTTGGACCAACAGGGTCCAGGCCTGAGCCTCGGGCTTGAACCACCCAGCCGGGTGGTTGGGTTAGCCGCTCCCCTCCGGGTGTTATGATTATTGTACGCGTTTTTGGACGAATTTGCGCTTATGCGAGTTGTCCTGTTTCGTGAGAGCAAGTTGGCACGTCCGGACACGTACATCACTAGCTCACCTTTCGAGCATTTTCATGTTTGGACCCCCCCCCTTTTTCGTATATCAATGGATATACACTGCACCAAAGGCGTGCTTTACACTCGACATGGCACGCACTTTGAAAGGTACGAGAATTATCGTAGGGTGTGGCACTTTGACCTATTGAGGTCTTGAGACTCGGTTGGAGTCTACGGGCAATGGCCCGGGTTAGTGAGGATGTGCTCACATGTTCGTGTCACCCTAGGCATAAGTAAAATATTATATTATCGTCTTCACACGCGATGTGCTCGTGGTGGCCGTGTGAGGCTGGGCACGTGAATGGCCAGGCCAAGTCCTCATTTGCGTACCCCGCGGGGATCACGAGGCGCGACTACCTCGAGAGGAGGTACGACTGGAAGTTTGAGCCTAAATAAGATAAACCGGTCGCGCCCCATTCACAATTTGGTCACCCAGGGAGAGGGTGAATGGTACAGCCCCAAGTGACGTGTCGTTACTACGACTTGTTCTTTGGAGGAGCCGATGAGCCCTCTGACCTCCAGTCACTCGGAGTTAGGGAAGTCAAGGTACCCTCTGCAGGGACCTCTACTACTGCAGTAGTACGGATTGCAATCCTTTACCACTGTGAAAGGTTTCTCCTGGCTGCGTGTCGCCCACAGGTGGTTTTCTCGTTCTGTAGCATCCCCGGTTACCACATTAGAAATTGAATAACAGACGCTGGGTGCATGTCTCACAGAACTCGAGGGTTTTCCTTCGCGTACCCGAAGGAGGTAAAAAGATGAACATAAGGACTGACCAATCAGACTGACTTACTGTAGTTGTTACTTTAGAGCAGTACACACTTTTGTTCAGTTGCTACCCTCTGTTGGTTGGTTCCTACTCTGTTGCTTTAGCTGCTACTTCTGTCGTTCAGTTTTTGTTCTGTTACTTTAGTAGTTGCACTGTTACTTGTAGTTTTACAGTCTTGTGGCACGTGCTCCTACCTGACACGCACTGGTACTTTTATTCAAGTGCTTCTAACTGTTCCATCATGCTAGTTATAGTCTGGTACTTAGCACACTTGTAGCTTGTTGCTTACCTTCTGTTTTTCCTTAAAAATGATGATGTATGGATGGTTTGTCTCACCAACTCGCAAGAGTACTGACCCTGTTTTATGGGGATACAAGTGACGAGTAGACGCAGCGCGATGCGACGGCGCACAGCAGGAGCCTTGAGACCCACACTTTGCAGCAGATTCTAGCTTCTTCTGGTTTTGGGGTTGAGGGGTTGTAACCCTCCTTTTTGTGAGAGTGTCCCTTTTTGTACCGAGTCTCGTTTTGTATCATTATAACTATTGTGGAAATGAAGAATACTTTACTTGTCTACTGTGGTTTGGTTTTCTCACTGTGGCTCGCTCAGACTTGCGGCCCTTGCTTTACCCCTGTTTCCCTCCTTTACTTCCGCTAGTTGTTTTTCACTCTGTATATCCTTCAAAAAAAAAAAATTCCTCAAAAACCAAAGGTTTTTACAAGGTCGGGGTTTGGGGCGTCACACATATATGCATGACTGAATCACTAAATTGTTTCTTTTAACACATTAGAACATATATATGCATGATTCAGTCACTATGAAGTCTTTTTTATATCCTTAGAACACATATATGCATGTTTGAATCACTCTGAATTTTTTTTGACATCCTTAAAACACATATATCCGTGAATGAATCACTATAAATTTTTTTCTACAGCATTAGAACACATATATGAATGATTGAATCACTATAATTTTTTTTTGACAAGCTTAGAATACATATCTGCCGGATTGAATCACTATGATTTTTTTTTACAGCCTTAGAACACGTATATACAAGATTGAATCATTATGAATATTTTTTGGCATCCTTAAAACACATATATGCATGATTGACTAACTATGATTTTTTTTTTGACAACATTAGAACAGATATTTACATGATTGAATCACTATAATTTTTTTTTGTCTACTTTGGAACACATATATGCGTCATTGAATCGGTTAAAATTTTTTTTGACAGCCTTAGAACACATATATGCATGATTGAATCACTATGACTTTTTGTTGACTGGCTTAGAACACATATATACATTAATGAATCACTATGCAAATTTTTTGACAACCTTAGAACACATACATGCAAGATTGAATCACTATGAAATTATTTTTATAGCCTTCAAACACATATATGCATGATTGAATCACTATGAATTTTTTTTGACAATGTTAGAACACATATATGCATGATTGAATCAGAATGAATTTTTTTTAACAACCTTAGAACACATATATGCATGGTTGAATCACTACAATTTTTTTTTGACAGCATTAGAAGACATATATGTATGATAGAATCACTATAATTTTTTTTTGACAACCTGAAAACATATATATGCATTACTGAATCCGATTGAAATTTTTTTGACAGCCTTAGAACATACATATGCACGATTAAATCACAATAATTTTTTTTTGATAGCCTTAAAACACATATATGCATGATTAGATGATAATGAAACTTTTTTGACAACCTTAGAACTCATATATGCATGATTGAATTACTATAAATTTTTTTTTACAGCATTAGAACGTAAATATGCATGATTCAATCACTATGAAATTTTTAGGACAGCCTTAGAACACATGTATGCATGACTGAATCACTATGAATTTTTTTTACAGCATTTGAACACATATATGCATGATTGAATCACTATAAATTTTTTTTGACAAACCTAGAACACATATATGCGTCATTGAATCGCTATAAATTTTTTTTTACAGCCTTAGAACACATATATGCAAGATTGAATCTCTATGAATTTTTTTTGAAAGGATTAGAACACATATATACATTTCTAAGTCACTATGAAATTTTTTTGACAACCTTAGAACACATATATGCAAAATTGAATCACTATGAAATTTTTTTGACAGCCTTAGAACATATATATGCAAGATTCAATCGCTATAAAATTTTCTTGACAATGTTAGAACACATAGATGCATGATTGAATCAGAATGAAAAATTTTAACAACCCTAGAACATAGATATACATGATTGAATCACTATTAAATTTTTGACAGCATTAGAACACATATATATACATATGATTTAATTAATTTAAATTTTTGTTGACAACCTTAGAACACATATATGCAAGATTGAATGACTATGAATTTTCTTTGACAGCGTTAGAACACATATATGCATGATTGAATCACTATAAATTTTTTTTTATAACATTAGAACACATATACGCAAGATTGAATCACTTTGAATTTTTTTGACAGCCTTTGAACACATATATGCATTAATGAATCACTATGAATTTTTTTTAACAACCTTAAAACAAATATATGCATGATTGAATCACTATGAAATTTTTTGACAGCCTTAGAACACAAATATGCATGATTGTATCCCTATGAAATTTGTTAGACAACCTTAGAACACATATATGTATGATTGAATCACTATAATTTTTTTTTGATAGCCTTAGAACACATATATGCATGATTAAATGACTAAATTTTTTTTGACAACCTTAGAAATCATATATGCATGATTGAATCACTGCAATTTTTTTTTACCGCATTAGAACTTATATGTGCATGATTGAATCACAATAATTTTTTTCTGACAGCCTTAGAGCACATATATGCATGTTTGAATCACTATGAAATTTTTTTGTCAGCCTTAGAACATATATATCCAAGATTGAATCACAATAAAAATTTTTTGACAGCATTACAACACATACGCAAGATTGATTCAATATAATTTTTTTTGACAAGCTTAGTAGACATATTTGCTGGATTGAATCATTATAAATTTTTTTTGACAACCGTAGAACACGTATATGCACGATTGAATCACTCTAAAAGACATTTGATAAGCTTAGAACACATATCTGCAGGATTGAATCATTATGAAATGTTTTTGACATCCCTAGAACACGTATATGCACAATTTAATCACTATAAAAAAATTTTGATAGCCTGAGAACACATATATGCAAGATTGAATCACTATGAATTTTTTTTATATTCTTAGAATATATATATGCATGATTGAATCACTATGAAATTTTCTTGACTGCATTAGAACACATATATGCTCGATTGAGTCTCCATAATTTTTTTTTCATCCCTAGAACTCATATATGAGTCATTGAATCACTATAAAATTTGTTTGACAGCCTTAGAACACATATATACATGATTCAATCTCTATAATTTTTTTTTGACAGGCTTAGAACACATATATACATTACTAAATCACTATGATTTTTTTTGACAACCTTAGAACACATATATGCAAAATTGAATCACTATAAAATTGTTTTGACAGCATTAGAACACATATATGCAAGATTGAATCACTATGAAATTTTCTTGACAATGTTAGAACACATATATGCATGATTAAATTAGAAGGAAATTTTTTTAACAACCTTAAAACAGATATATACATGATTGAATCACTGTTAGATTTTTTTGACAGCCTTAGAAAATATATATGCATGATTGAATCCATACAAATTTTTTTTTATAGTATTACAACACATATATGTATGATTGAATCACTTTAAATATTTTTTTATAACCTTAGAACACATATATGAAAGATTGAGTTACTATGAAAATTTTTTGACAGCCTTAGAACACATATCAATGATTGAATCACTATGAATTTTTTTTACAGCCTTAGAACATAAATATGCAAGATTTAATCAGTATAAAATTTTTTGGACAGCTGTAGAACACATATATTTATGATTAAATCACTATAAACTTTTTTTGACAACATTAGAACACATATATGCAAGACTGAATCACTTTAAAATTTTTTTGACAGCCTTAGATCACATATATGCATGATTGAATCACTATAAAAAAATTTTGACAGCCTTCGAACACATATATGCATGATTGAATCACTATGAAATTTTTTTGACAGCCTTAGAACACATATATGCATGATTGAATCATGATATAATTTTATTGACAACATTAGAACACATATATGCATAATTGAATTGCCATAAAATTTTTGATTGCGTTACAACACATATATGCATAATTGAATCACGATGAATTTTTTTTGACAACCTCAAAACACCTATATACCTGATTGAATCACTATGAAATTTTTTTGACAGTCTTCTAACACATATATGGATGATCAAATCACTATCAATTTTTTTTTACTGCCATAGAAGACATATATGCAAGATTGAATCACTATGAGATTTTTTTTGACAGCCTTATAAAAAATATATACATGATTGAATCAGTACATAAATTTTTTGGCAGCCTTAGAACACATATATGCATGATTCAATCACTATAAAAATTTTTAGACAGCCTTAGAACATTTATACGCATGATTGAATAAATATGAATTTTTTTTTATAGCCTTAGAACACATATATGCATGATTTCTATGAATTTTTTTGGGAAGCCTTAGAACACATAAATACATGATTAAATCACTGTGATTTTTTTTTAGAGCCATAGAACACATATATGCATGATTGAATCAATATGAAATTTTTTTGACAGCCTTAGAACATATATGCACATGATTGAAGCACTATAAATTTGTTTTACCACCTTAGAACACATATATGCATGATTGAAACACTATGATTTTTTTTGACAGCCTTAGAACACATATATGCATAATTGAATCACTATAAGATTTTTTTGACAGCCTTAGAACACATATATGCATTATTGAATCTCTATGAAATTTTTTTGACAGGCTTAGAAGACATACACAAATGATTGAATCTCTTTACAAAAAATTCGACAGCCTTGGAACACATATATGCAAGATTGAATCACTATGAATTTTTTTTTACTGTCATAGAACATATATACGCAAGATTGAATCGCTATAAAATTTTTTGACTGTCTTGGAACACATATATACATGATTAAATCACAACAAAATTTCTTTGACAACATTACAACACATATATGCATTATTGAATCACTATCAATATTTTTTGAGAGCTTCAAAACACATATATGCTTGTTTGAATCACTATGGAATTTGTTTTACAGCCTTAGAACACATATATACATGATTGAATCACTATGAAATTTGTTTAACAACCTTAAAACACATATATGCATGATTGAATCACAATGAGTTTTTTTTGACAACCTTAGAACACAAATATGCTTGATTGCATCACTATGAAGTTTTTTTGTTCAACCTTAGAGCACATATATGTATGATTGAATCACTATAATTTTTTTTTATAGCCTTCGAACACATATATGCATGATTAAATGGCTGAATTTTTTTTTACAACCTTAGAATTCGTATATGCATGATTGATTCACTGCAATTTTTTTTTGACCCCATTAGAAAATATATATGCATGATTGAATCACTATAAAAAAATTTTGGCAGCCTTAGAGCACATATATGCATGTTTGAATCACTATGAATTTTTTTGTCAGCCTTAGAACTTATATATCCAATGTTGAATCACAATAAATTTTTTTTGACAGCATTACAACACATATACGCATGATTGACTCACTATAATTTTTTTTTGACAAGCTTCGAACAAATATTTGACGGATTGAATCATTATAATTTTTTTTTGAAAGCCTTAGAACATGTATATGCAAGATTGAATCACTATGAAACTTTTTTAACAGCCCTAGAACACATATATGGATGATTGAATGACTATGATTTTTTTTTGACAGCCTTAGAACACATATGTCCATGATTGAATCACTTCAATTTTTTTTGACTGCATTAGAACACATATATGCATGATTGAATCACTATAAAAAAAAATTGATAAGCTTAGAACACATATCTGTAAGATTGAATCATTATGAATTTTTTTATTGACTGCATTAGAACACATATATGCACGATTAAATCCCTTTAAATTTTTTTTTACAACCCTAGAACTCATATATGCGTCATTGAATCGCTAGAAAATTTGTTTGACAACCTTAGAACACATATATACATGATTGAATCTCTATAAATTTTTTTGACAGACTTATAACCCATATGTACATTACTAAATCACTATGAATTTGTTTGACAACCTTAGAACACATATATGCAAAATTGATTGACTACAAAATTGTTTTGACAGCGTTAGAACACATGTATGCAAGATTTAATCATTATGAAATTTTCTTGACAATGTTAGAACACATATATGCATGATTGAATTAGAATGAAATTTTTTTAACAACCATAGAACACATATATACATAATTGAAACACTATGAAATATTTTTGACAGCCTTGGAAAATATATATGCATGACTGAATCAGTACAATTTTTTTTGATAGCATTACAACAATATATGTATGATTGAGTCACTTTAAACTTGTTTTGATAACCTTAGAACACATATATGCAAGATTGAGCTCCTATGAATATTTTTTGACAGCCTTAGAACACATATATCCATGATTGAATCACTATGAATTTTTTTTTACAGCCTTAGAACACAAATATGCAAGATTGAATCACTATAAATTTTATGGACAGCCTTAGACCACATATATGTATTATTGAATCACTATAAATTTTTTTTGACAACATTAGAACACATATATGCAAGATTAAATCACTTTGAAATTTTTTTGATAGCCTTAGATCACTTATATGCATGATTTAATCACTATGAATTTTTTTTGACAGCCTTAGAACATATATATGCATGATTAAATCACTATGAAATTTTTTTGACAGCCTTAGAACACATATATGCATGATTGAAATCATGATGTGATTTTATTGACAACATTAGAACACATATACGCATGATTGAATTGCTATAATTTTTTTTTATTGCTTTAGAACACATATATGCATGATTGAATCATGATGAATTTTTTTTGATAGCCTCAAACCACATATATGCCTGATTGAATCACTATAAATTTTTTTTGATAGCCTTAGAACATATATATCCATGATCAAATCACTATCAATTTTTTTTTACAGCAATAGAAGACATATATGCAAGATTGAATCACTATGAGATTTTTTTGATGGCCTTAGAACACATATATACATGATTGAATCTATACATAAATTTTTTGACAGCCATAGAACACTTATATGCATGATTCAATCACTATAAAAACTTTTAGAGAGCCTCAGAACATATATAAGCAGGATTGAATCACTATGAATTTTTTTTTATAGCCTTACAACACATATATGCATGATATCTATGAATTTTTTTTACAGCCATAGAACACATATATGCATGATTGAATCACTGTCAAATTTTTTTACAGCCATTGTACACATATATGCATGATTGAATCACTCTTAGAATTTTTGGAAAGCCTTAGAGCACATATATACATGATTTAATCACTATAATTTTTTTGGCAGCCTTAGAACACATATATGCTTGATTGAATCTCTATGAATTTTTTTTGACAGCCATAGAACACATATATGAATGATTGAATCTCTATAAAATTTCTTTGAAAGCATTACAACACATATATGCATGATTGAATCACAATCAACATTTTTTGAGAGCCTTAGAACACATATATGCTTGTTTGAATCACTATGGAATCTTTTTTACAGCCTTAGAACACATATATGCATGATTGAATCACTACAAATTTTTTCACAGACTTAGAACACATATACGCAAGATTGAATCACAATAAATTTTTTTAAAGCCTTAGAATATATATATGCATGGTTGAATCACTATGAATTTTTTTTGACAGCCTTAGAACACATATATGCATGATTGAATCACTATGAGATTTTTTTGACATTCTTAGAACACATATATGCCTGATCGAATCACTATGAAATTTTTTCTATAGCCTTAGAACGTACATAATCATGATTAAATCACTATGAAATTTTTTTGACAACCTTGGAACTCATATATGCATGATCAAATCACTAAGAATGTTTTTTTACACCCTTAGAACACATGTATGCATGATTAAATCATGATGAATTTTTTTTGACAGCCTTAGAACACATATATGCTTGATTGAATCAATATAAATTTTTTTTGGCAGCGTTAGAACACATATATGCATGATTGAATCACTATGAAATTTTTTTCACAGCCTTAGAACACATATACGCAAGATTGAATCACTATAAAAAATTTTTACAGCCTTAGAATATATATATATGCATGATTGACTCACTATGAATTTTTTTTGACAGCCTTAGAACACATATATGCATGATTGAATCACTATGAGAATTTTTTGACATTCTTGGAACACATATATGCATGATTGAATCACTATGAAATTTTTTAGATAGCCTTAGAACATACTTACGCATGATTAAATCACTATGATTTTTTTTTGACAACGTTAGAACGCATATATGCATGATTGAATCACTATCAAGTTTTTTCACAACCTTAGAAACATATATGAATGACTAAATCACTATGAAATTATTTTGATAGCCATAGAACACATATATGCAAGATTGAATCACTATTAGATTTTTTTGACAACATTAGAATACATATATACATTATTGAATCACTATAAAATTTTTTTGTTAGCCTTAGAACACATATATGCTGGATTGAATCACTATGAAACTTTTTGGACAGCCTTAGAACATATATAAACGTGATTGCATCACTATAATTTTTTTTTGACAGCCTTAGAACACATATATGCATTATTTTTATGAATTTTTTTGGGAAGCCTTAGAACACATATATACATGATTCAATCACTATGATTTTTTTTAGAGCCACAGAACACATAAATGCATGATTGGATCACTATGAGAATTTTTTGAAGGCCTTGGAACACATATACACATAATTGAAGAACTATAATTTTTTTTACAACGTTAGAACACATATATGCATGATTAAATCACTATCAATTTTTTTGACAGCCTTAGAACACATATATGCAGAATTGAATCACTATGAGAGTTTTTTGACAGACTTAGAACACATATATGCATGATTGAATCTCTATGAATTTTTTTTGACAGTCTTAGAACACATACAAATGATTGAATCTCTTTAAAAAAAATTGACAGCCTTGGAACACATATATGCCAGATTGAATCACTATAAATTTTTTTGACAGCTCTAGAACACATATATGCATGATTGAATCACTATGAAATTTTTTGACTGCCTTGGAACACATATATACATGATTGAATCACTACAAAATTTCTTTGACATCATTAGAACACATATATGCATGATTGAATTACTATCAAATTTTTTTTAGAGCCTCAGAACACATATATGCATGGTTGAATCACTATGAATTTTTTTTTACAACCTTAGAACACATATATGCATGCTTGAATCACTATAAAAAAAATTTTACAGCCTTAGAAAACATATATGCATGATTAAATCATGATGTAATTTTTTTGACAGCCTTATAACACATATATGCATGATTGAGTCACGATGAAAATTTATTGACAGCCATATAACACATATATGTTTGATTCAAACAGTATGAATTTTTTTTGGCAGCTTTACAACACATATATACATGTTTGAATCACTATGATTTTTTTTTAGAGCCTTAGAACACATATATACAAGATTGAATCACTATAAATTTTTTTTGACAACCTTAGAACACATATATGCACCATATAATCACTACAAAATTTTTTTACAGCCTTAGAACACATATATGCATGAATAAATGATGATGATTTTTTTTTGACTGCCTTAGAACACATATATGCATGATTGAATCATGATGAAGTTTTATTGACAGCATTAGAACACATATATGCATGATTAAATCACTATACATTTTTTTTATTGTGTTAGAACACATAAATTCATGATTGAATCATGATGAAATTTTTTTGACAGCCTCAAAACACAAATATGCATGATTGAATCACTATGATTTTTTTTTGACAACCTTAGAACACATACATGCCTGATTGAATCACTATAATTTTTTTTTTACAGTCTTAGAACACATATATGCATGATCAAATCACTGTTAATTTTTTTGGACAGCCATAGAATACATATATGCAAGATTGAATCACTATGAGATTTTTTTGACAACCATAAGAACACATATATACATGATTGAATGGGTACAAATTTTTTTTGACAGCCTTAGAACACATATATGCATGATGGAATCACTATGAAAATTTTTAGACTGCCTTAGAACATATATAAGCATGATTGTATCACTATAAATTTTTATTTGACAGCATTAGAACACATATATGCATGATTCAATCACTGTGAATTTTTTTTGACAGTCATAGAACACATATATGCTTTATCGAATCACTATTAGAAATTTTTGACACCATAGAACACATATATACATGATTGAATCACTATAAATTGTTTTTTTAAAGCCTTAGAACACATATATACATGATTGAATCTCTATGAAAAAACTTTGACAGCCTTAGAACACATATATGCATGATTGAATCACTATGAGAATTTTTTGGTAGCCTTAAAACACATATATACATGATTGAATCACTATAATTTTTTTTGACAGCCTTAGAAGATATAAATGCATGATTGAATCACTATGAATTTTTTTATCAGTTTTAGAACACATATATGCATGATTGAATCACTATGAGATTTATTTGACAGCCTTAGAACAAAAATGTGCATGATTGAATCACCATGAATTTTTTTTACAGCCTTTGAACAAATATTTGAATTATTAAATCTCTATAAAAAAAATTTGACAGCATTATAACATATTTGAGCAAGATTGAACCACTATGAAATTTATTTGATAGCCGTTGAACACATATATGAAAGTTTGAGTCACTATGATTTTTTTTTGACAGCCTTAGAACACATATATGCATGATCGAATTAGGTTGAACTTTTTTTGACAGCCTTGGAACATATATATGCATGATTGAATCACTATGAAGTTTTTTTCACAACCTTACAAACATATATGAATGATTAAATCACTACGAAATTTTTTTGATAGCCTTAGAACACATATATTCATGATCGAATCACTATCAAATTATTTTGACAACCATAGAACACATATATGCAAGATTGAATCACTATTAGATTTTTTTGACAGCATTAGAATACATATATACATTATTGAATCACTATATTTTTTTTTGATAGCCTTAGAACACAAAAATGCTGGATTGAATCACTATAAAATTTTTTAGACAGCCTTAGAACATATATAAGCATGATAGAATCAGTATAAATTTTTTTTGACAGCCTTAGAACACATATATGCATGATTTCTATGATTTTTGTTGGGAAACTATGGTCATCGCAAAATTTTTCCTCTCTTGTGATTTCTCTCTCTTCCTTCTCTTTTCCTTTTCTAACCTCTATTTTCCTCCTTTTTGAAGGAAGTAAAATAAAAGAAAGAAAAGAAAGAGAGAAGAGAAAAGAAAGAAAGAGAGAGGGAGGAGGAACGCTTTTGCGGGTTTTCACTTGACCTTGATTTGAAAAACATTTAGGAATTTAACTCGCCTCCGTTTTGAAAATTTGTGGGAAAATGGAGAGACGGGATTCGCTCGTCGGTACGAGGTTCGACCGTTCCTGGCGCCTTTACCAAAGGTAATCAAACCAAGGATCGAATCTATGCCTTTTGCTTTGCGTAAATATAATTTAAGAATTTATCCTAAAAATCTAAATGCACAAAGAATCATGCTTGTGCAATGCAGGAATGTATGCTCTTTTTGAAAGATATTTTGAAAATTTCCAAGTTTATTCTGAGATGAACTTGATAAGGGAGTGAAGAAATGA
This sequence comes from Nuphar pumila, assembly GCF_984573655.1. Taxonomy (NCBI): domain Eukaryota; kingdom Viridiplantae; phylum Streptophyta; class Magnoliopsida; order Nymphaeales; family Nymphaeaceae; genus Nuphar; species Nuphar pumila. Next base: position 57,995,578 of record NC_143254.1, read on the forward strand.
TTGATTCTAATTTAAAATTTGAGATAGATTACAGAAATTCTAAGTCTTTTGAAATATATCAGATTGGGAAGAATAAATGAATGATTTAAAGCTTTGAAATGAAAGGAAATGAAGTTTCAAAGTCAAAAATAGATTTTGAATTTAATCATGGATTTAGGAAAGGAAGATGAAATTTGGAAGTGATATTGAATTTGAATCTTTAGAATGGATCTAAGAAAATCAAATGGTAAAAAAATAGAGATGGATTTAGGGAGTTCAAATGAGATCTGAAAATAGACTTGGATTTGAAATCTAAATTTTGAAATGGAATTGGATCTTAAAATGGATTTAAGATCTGGGATTTGAGATCTGATGTAAAATTGGGTTCTGAATTTTAAAATAGAATTGGATCCAAGATTTGGAATCCAAGACAGAATTGGATTCAAGATTTGGAATCCAAGATGAAAGTTGGATCTGAAGTTTGGGATGGAAGGTGATGTTGAATTCTGGATTTAGAATCTGAAAATGGGAATTGGATTTGAACTCTAAGATCCAAGATGAAATTGGATTCTGAATTTTAGATGGAATTGGATCTGAAGTCTAAGATCCAAAGTAGAATTGTTTCTGGATCCTAACATGGATTCAGATCTGAAGTCTGAGATCCAAAGTGGAATGGAGATCTGGATCCTAAGATGGATTTGGATCTGAAGTCTAATACATCCTTGACTATGGTCATTGGATGTATTATATAATAATCTATATTTAAATTCAGGTGAAGAATGAAACACATTTGGTGCTTTTATAGAATTTAAAATGAAATTAACTCTCAATATACCCTGACTATGGCCATTGGTATATATTTTGAATTAATTTTAAGTTAAATTCTGATAAAAGGAGAAAATATTTAAGGAAATATGATGAATTTTGAAAATGGGTCCAGTATGGATCTGGTGTTATTTCGTAAAAGATAAAAATCCTAAGTTTTGTCCACACCCTGACTATGGCCATTGATATGGATCATCAACTTAGGATTGATTTACCTCTTACGAAATGGTGCACGTGCCATTCGTGTTTCACCAATGTGAGAATTTGAAAAATAAAGGTAAAGATGCATGAAAATAAACAATTTATGATATTAACAATGCTCATTCATTCTATCTAAAAGCTGAAAATGTACATTCTCATTTAAAATCTAACTATTACAATACATGAAATTTTTACAACTCCAAGTAGTGATATCTTTCACATATTCCCTGCAAAATACTTGGTTAGTATGAAAATGGAAGAACATTGCATATATCATACGGAGGTTAATAAAAAAATGCTCATGTGCCAAGACTTTGAAGACCTAAAATGCGGAAAGATGAAAACGATAAGTACCTATGCACATATATACATGCATATATATATATATATATATATATATATATATATATATATATATATATATATATATATATATATATATATATATGTTCCTATAATGATTAAACCAAGTGAAAAGTGCCTATGTGCACCAAATTTAGTGAGAAAAGGGTGTAGACACAGGGAATCTACAGCTGCCTTTGGATTGCTAAGAAGAGGGTGAATGCTGTAGGGGTATTTCAAAGTATTGCAGGGGAGGGGTATTGTGAACCCACACAGGTGTTGTATACATGGATGCCAATAAATGAAGAAGGTAGTGAAGGTATTTCATAACGTTCTACTGACCGGTTGTAGGGAGTTACAACAATCTAGGGGATTGCTATATCTTACAGAAGATAGCTATAGACACTAATGATGATTACAACAGCACCTAGCCCTGCTGAAAAAGATGATAAAACTGCAGTGATATTTAACTCCTTTGTGGCAGTGTTAGCAATATTTATGTAAATGCAACTGTTAATAACAGTGTTCAGGCAGTCATGCCCGCATTCAGATACAAGACTTTATTACAAATCCATTCCTAAAGTCCTGATAGGCTGATACCCCATATCAATATACTTTTATAAGATCCCACAGAATGAGCTTTTAATTGAAATTCAAAGAGCATATATATTTTTCCCATAACCTCAGAAATGCTAGAAAACAAACCAACAAAATGGTGCAAACGCATGCCTATGCATCAAACACAGAGAGTACCAAGAAATCCAGAACCAAAATCCACATACAATGAACATCGAAAGTTCCATGCATTGTTCTGTTTTAGACAAACAAAAGCCTATTTCAATAACTCACATTCCGATGCTTCTTCATCTTCATCACACCATTTGTTCCAGTCAACCTTGATGTAAGGAGGAGATTTTGCATCCAAACTTACCAACCTCTTCCGCCAGCCCTTTTGTTTTTTTTATGGATTACACAGGGTATGTTTCTCAATCCAATGCTTACTTTATTACTCTCAGGAACTATTGCTCCATAAAGCTCCAAAGTGAAGTCAAAGAATTCATCATGAGCACCTACTGCTGTAAAGCTAAATAGTTCATTAACTTCAACTTTTACAGAGACATTCTTTGCATCTGATAAAGCAATTGTGCAATGTAGCTATGGGATTATGAAAATACAGGTATACAGTAAATGCACAGGACCACATATAAAATGAAATAAAGGTAACAATGGAGGATGTGTATTATGTAAAAATGGTGGAAGAATGGGAAGCAGCAAGTTATGAGGCATGGAGGGCTACAGTAGCTTTATGGCTGTTGTGTTGTTGAAGCACCAGAAATTGCAGTGGGTATAACAGGGCAATGGGGATATACGTGGTGACATATAAAAAGGAAGTGTTTGAGGGAAGATGGTGACATTGTGTTGTAGGTGTACAACAAATTTTGTAGGAAGTGAGAGAAGTGGTGGTGGAGGCTCGGTGCTGTGGAGGTAGCCACTATAGGATAGTAGTTGGTGGGGTTATATAGTAGGTTTGCAAAGCATAAAAATGATTCTGCAAATGCCAGCATAAAAAGGAAACATTAGCGTAAAGCAAACCTTCCACAGGAAAATGCAATGTTTTAGAATGATGTGAAACAAATGGAGCGACACAGAGTAACAAAAAGTGAATATGACCCTACCAGATTGAGATGACTAAAAGAGAGAATTGCAAAGGGATTTGAGATGAACTCAAAAAAAAAAAGAAATGATCGGATGGATTATGTAGGATCTAGAGTTGTGCTGGTATATTTATAACTACAGGTGATAAAGTTTTAAACTCCCATTTTATGGTTCAGAAATAAGATGCAGGCAATGATGTTATCGCTCAATAATGGAGCAAAACGAGCTTAATGGGTGTTGCAGACAAACGAGAGGGCAAGGCAACATGATGTGATGGTTGTTTGCAATATGCCAAGTGAATAAGGAATCTCCCATCAGACATAACATCTGGTCTATGGTGGAAATCATATGCTAAGCTGCTGAGAATTTCTCATTGAATAAAAATAGGAATCCTAACAGCAATCTAGAAGTAAACGTTCAGACCCATGACAGATCGAAAATTAGATGTTGAAGACAAAGAATTATTAGATCTAAAATAACATAAAGAAATATTCATACCTATATAACTTAAAGAAATTTAAACAAGATAAATGATGAAAACAGGAAGCGAACCACACGATTGTGGGAAAAAAAAAAAGAAGGGTTGCAAGCCATGTAGAACACCGAGAAATATTAAGGAACATTCAGAGATGAATTATGAAAATCTGTTGGAATATATGGACATTCCATTAATCTCGCACACATGCAGATCGGAATTGTCATGAGCAATTTGATAATGCAAGAGGTGCTTTCTTTTCCCTTTTTTTTTTTTTAAATGGAATTTAAAGAATAAGAAAAAGCAGAGGGTTCTTACCAGATTGCTGGGTTTTAGCTGAGAACAGGAGTAATCCTCTTTGGTGGAGCTGGTATCCCTTCGATGGAATCAGGTGGGCAACCTATTATCTCCTCTTGTTTACGGGGACTTCAGAGTTTGAAGAATGGGATCGGATAGTATTTTTTTTCTCGATTCGTCAAATGGCGAATGATCCTTTCTTTGGCAAGTGATGCAAGAAACAGAGGATCAGAAGGAAAAATCAATGGCCAATATCTTCTTACTCGAGGAAGATGAATGCTCAATATGAAGTGATGATCCACGATGGCTGCTGAAAGGATGGATCGCGTGGAGGAGGAGACGGTGGAGAGGCCGAAGATCGATCCGTGAATAAGAAGAAGGTGGAGGGGTAGAAGACGACCCCGAATCCTTCTACGAGCTCTCCTCTTAAAGGGGAAGAGGAGCCTTCGAGAGAGGGAGATGGTTGAAGATCAGGGGTTGAGGGAGAAGAAGTTGGTTTGGAGATGAAGGGTCGGCAAGTGAGAGGGGAAGTGCGCGGGTGGTGTTTGTTGGAGATTTTCCAAATTTCCAAAAGAAGGCCCCCTTTGAAAGAATTTTTGTAAAAAGAGTGGTTCAAGAGAGGTTTTTGGCAAAAATTCAATTTTTCAAGTTTTTAAAACCTTTTGCTTTTCCCAATTTTTTCGATTTTTGCATCATTTTCCATTTTTTGTAGTTTTGTAGTAGAAAACTGAGATTTTAAAAGAAAACTAAGTTTTAAACACTAATTTTTTTGTATTTTTCAGAGAAAATATTTACAAAAGTATTTTTCTGAGAATTTCCGACCATTTCGAGGAAATTTCTTCAGAAAGTGGGTTTGGATCCAAGTTTTTGAGAAAATGTTCGAGTTTTGGAACTCGAATCTAGAAATACAACATGATGGATCCAAACAGATGTCGGAGGGACTGTCCGAGTTATTTAAAAACTATTTTTGGTATTTTTTATAATTTTAATTTAAAATTTGGACAACGAGATTCAGATTTGGATCTGGACAACGGATCCAGGTCCAAAATCAATTTAAACATATACAATGAATTTAATTTCAGTAAGACTTGAGAAATGAACTGGAATTTAGATTTAAAATGACTTATTTGCTCAAAAAAAATGAATTTAGGGGCAGAAAGGGAATATTTAAAAGATTTTGAAAAATTTGGGGTGTTCACAGATGCCCCTCTTTGCTACTAAGCCGGTTGAAAGCCGAGCATAGTGGCAAAGAAAACACTCCAAATTTTGAAAAAATGCCCCAGTCAGCAGATCTGAACTGGGTGTGGAAGAATTATTTTTAAAAGATGGTTTTTCAGGCTTAAAACCTTATCCTGAATGGCTTAGGGGAGACGAAATCCTCGAAAATGATATGATTGAGTAGAAAATGAGGAAATCATGATGGGACTTTGGGTGATGATCCCGAAAGATAAGAAGTTTGATCAAGTCTCATGAATGAGGCGAGATCAGCCTTTGAATGACTCAGGTTTAGCCCTTAACCTGGATGGGACAAAGATATATCAAGATAACCTGAATGGGGAAAGGAATATATGACGACCTTGATGGGAAATTTATGAGAGAAGGCCTTGTGAAATGAAGCTTAAGTAGAATCTTATCCTGAATGGATATACGAAGCATGGATTCCTTGATGGGAAGAACCATGATTGGGACTGGAGGAAAACATCTTGTCAAAACGAGGAACCTTGTCAAAACGAGACTCAGGTTTAACCAAAACCTAAAAAAAAGGAAGATACGTTGATGCACGAGGTTCAGGCTTAACCCTTAACCTGAAGGGGACGACCATATGGAATCCTCGAGTGAAGAGACCATGATGGGACCTTCGGAGTTTGGACAAACAAATCCGAAAGGGGTTTGCGAAAGGAGGAAGAAAATGGGATTCCCTAAAGCTTTGAAAAAGGGGTGAATTTGGACGTTTCATTGCTGAGACTAAATCAGCTTTTGAATTTAATGACCTCTCGCAGGGAGTACAGGTTTTGACCCTTAACCTGAGTGGGAACGACCACACGGATTTCTCGAAACCGTGATGGGACAGGAGAGATACTTCAATTGAATGGGGTAACTCTTCTGGAAGATATAAACAACGCTAGGTTGCATCAAAATGGATATTGAATATTTATTTCAATCTTAGAATATCTAGAAAATTTTGCCAATAAGATAAATTTATAGTTGACTTCAACGCTAAAAAATGTGTACATGTGTGCAAAGATATTCCCTCTTTTACCTAGAGTATTTTCTCCAACGAGGTTAACTCCTTGGTTTTTAAGAGTCAAATTCAGAACTTTAGCGCTGATGATTTTCTTTAAGGAAGCTATTCATTTCCTTGATATAAGAAGAGAAGAAATATTCTCAATTTCATAAAAGCAAGTTGTGAAAAGACATTGATAAAAGATATTTTGCATAAGAAAAGATGATCTCTGGCAATTTAGGCAGTTTGATATCTGAGTGTTTTCTCATGAGGATCTTCTTGCACTCTTTTTTTTTTTTTGAGTCATTGGGCTTTTTCGGGCTTTTTACATCATCCTTCATTTTGGAGATGTCCTGACTTTTCTCTCTTTTTTTCAGGGAAGGGTACGTCACAAACTCCTTCATCTCGGAGATGATCTGATCCTTCTTTTTCTCAAGGATTATATATGATACATTGGCTCAAAGGTCTTTAGATGATAGCAGAAATCAAATATCATTTAGGGTTTGTCGGTAGGCCCATCACATCCGCCTTCATCTCGACGGTGATCCGAACTTTTCCTAGAAGGATCCGTCACAAACTCCATCATCTTGGAGATGTTTCAAATCTTCTTTGGCCCCGGGTGTAAGACCTGCAATTTTTCAGAAAATATCTGAATAAAATTCATGAGGCATTTACCGGTAAAAATAGCATTTCTTCTCAGAATGCGAAACGAATCAATTCCTGCGAGCCAGTTATACTTAGGATATTCGTCGAATTGCGAATATATGCTCAAATACTCGGGAAGCCATAACTTCCTAACTAAACGAAATCAATAGATTCGTACGAGCCAACTTTCTTAGTTACGTCAATACGAAGAAAATGGCGTACTCAGAATTTTTCGGAAAAAATCGCCGGAAACCCGAAATTCTTGCGGGACCCACGGAAATATTGGTGGGACCCACAGAAATATTCCTCAGAAAATATCTGGTGGGACCCACAAAAATATCCCATGGAATATCCAAGTGGGCCCCACACCAAGGAACCTCTTGGAATTAAAAAGAAGCCAAGGGGGTAGTTTGGGCATGGAAAAACCCAAGAGGAGGTGGGTTTGGGCTATAAATAGCCCTCCCCACTCTCTCTCTTCTCATAAAAATCGACCCCCCCTCTCTCTCTTGCCTTCTCTCTCTCTCCTAAACCTCCCCTACCTAGCCTAGCCCACCTGAGCCCACCTGACCTGGTCTGAGCCTGCCTGACTTAGCGTGAGCCTGCCTGACCTGGTCCTAACCCACCTGACCTGGGTCTGAACCCACTTGACCTGGTCCAAACCCAGTTGACTTGACTTGAACCTAGTTGGGTTTAAAGTCAAAGTCAAAGTCCTTTTTAGTCCTAATTCCGGTTTGGGTTTCTGAACCCAGACTTAGCCTACTTGAGCTGAGTTCGAACCTGCTGAACCCAGTTGACTTGGATTGAACCCTGTTAGGTTCAAACCACTTAGGTTGAGTAGCTTGACCTGCTCTACCTCTTTCTCAACTAAGTCAGCTTCATCTGACTTAGTCTGACCTCTCGAAGGAAGGCTCGAAGCCAAAGAAGCAACCCGGAGCCGTTTCTTCCACGATTTGAAGTAAGTTCGCTTCGTTGATCCATCTCCCTCAAGTATTTGACTGTTTGTATATAGAATATACTTTCTGAAGTAGTATCTTGCTTTAGTTCTTGATTGAGCCCTTTTTGGACACTTCGGTGTTCACCCGCTCGTCTCGTAACTATCGTCGGATATATCTATGTTCAAACACGCAGTATATGCGTTCTTCAAAATGGTATCTCGCTTTAGTTCTTGGTTGAGCCCTTTAGGACACTTCGGTGTTCACCCGCTCGCCTCGTAACTATCGTTGGATGCGGATCTAGGTGTATATCTGCTGATTCTGCCGACGCGTCTTATATCACACAGGCTATGTAATTTACCTTTGCCGTCGCGTCGTATGATGCCAAGGCTCCCTGTTTTCTGCACTTCCGATTATGCATTTACTTACGCCGTCGCGTCGAACGATGCCAAGGCTCCTGCTTTCTGCAATGTCTTTACTTACGCCATCGCGTCGAACGATGCCAAGGCTTCTGCTTTGTTATATATGTAGAATATTTCGTTCAGTTACACACCCTGAACAATAGTATATGCATTTCTTTACGCCGCCGCTATATAAAGCACAGGCTTCTGCTTATACTACATATATAGCGCATAAATGAGCGTTCAAATGGAGATCAAACTCCAAATCGCCCATGCGATTCCTTGACCGCTCCTCGTTCAAGATTTTGCTTGACGAATGAAGCCCCTATTGGAAAGGCTTCGGTTTTTAGCAAAATGCTCTTTACGTAATGACTAAGTCAATTTCGTATGGCCTGGCTATGGCCAAGGGTTCCTGCAACCTTGATGGATGCAAAGTACGCACAACGGTGCGCATCCATTTCCCGAATTAAGCGTGGCGATTTCCTACCAAAGAGGGGAGATGCCGCTGAAATGGATAAAAGAAACGCACGCTTTCTCCGTAAAAGAGAGGAAGTGCTGCTGAAATTTCTGAAGAAGCTATGAATAGCTCAGAAAGAACGTAGCAGGATACTCTGACATATAGCAGAGTGCTACCCAGTTCATGGTTTGCCCTCTACAACGTAGAAGGGTTCGTCGCACCACTGCCGGTAGAGCAGGGGAGGTGCTGACGAAATGGTTGGCAGAAGAGCTGCCGGAACCAATGGAACGGCATAATGATGTCCGTTGATGGAACGATGCCAGATCGGCTCGTATCCTTGTGCCTGCAAGGGCACCTTGCTCGTAAGGGCCGCTGAGCCGGAGTAGAGGTTGCGCCTTGGCTAGGTTTTGACTCGTTGCGTAAAAATACGCCGAGTAGCCGATCTATTTAGATCGAGTCATATGCATGCTCATTGAGAACGGTTACACAACCAGACTCGTAAGGGCCGAAGAGCCAGAGTGTGTTGTTTCCACCCAAAGAGGTGTGATGCTCGTGGTGGCCGAAGTGCCAAAGAGCGGTGTTCTGCATGCATATGAATAAGACTTAAGGTCGCACATACCCCGCGGTTGAAGATCGTGTTAGGGGTACCCCCTCAGTAATGACTGTGTTGGGGAAGACTGAATGGGGTCGGGTACATACTCCCGTAGTGCTGAAAGCACGGGCTGCCTAAATGGCATGCAGATTCTGTCCAAGTAATTGTAAGACTGGCAGACCCCTTCAGGAATTATGCTCACTGTGGAATGGCAGTGATGGTACAGCCTTGAGTGACACGTATTTTACTTTGGACCTGATAGAGTCCACGATGGCCTCAGTCACTCATGGGTTTTGGGGTCGTGGTTATCCTTAAGATCTAAGGATTGAACCCAACTACTGCAAGTAGAGGATGCATCCGAATATGGGCCTAGTAGGGACCTCCCAGTTGAAACACACTGCCCTACTATGGATAGGGTCAACAGGCCTCTGGGGTATCTAAAATACATAGAATAATCAACCCCCAGAACGTCGCGTTGATGCCCGGACAATAGCTCTACCTGCGTACCAAAGGCGGGAGCGGTTAATTATCGAAACAATGCATTAGTTCTAGGTTCAGCGATGCTTTGAATGTATGAGTGGATGACGTGTTGAGTCAGTCCTGCATAACCTTTGTGAAGGTGTCATGTTCGGTATACTACTGGACCGACTGGGCAAAGACCCGTGTTGTATCCGCACGACTAAGCGAAGCTCGAGGAGTAGTCCTTAGATGCGTGGGATACGGATGTGCCAAGTATGAAGACTTGAGCTAGACATCACTTTGAGACCCGGAAGAGGTCATGGCTAAGTCGTGGAGACTTAAGCGGCTATTCAAATCACAGCCCTGGAAAGGCTTGCTCTAAGTCATGAGGACTTGAGCGGATGTTCAACTCATAGCCCTGAGGAGGCTCTTGCGATATACGCTAAGTCTTGGAGGCTTGAGCGCCGTTATTGCGCATTGCGACCCTGAGTGGTCATTATTGTATTTGAGTTGAATGGATGTATGACTGCATACTTACCAGACCATCAGTGGTTCTGACCCCGTTTTATGGGGATTTCAGGTGTTGAACCTGCGTGGCGATATGCGGAGCAAGGCGGCATCGAGTTCCAGGGTTTCTCTAGACAGATTTTGTACTGCTTCCTTTTATTAAACCTATACTGCTTTTCTAAGCAGTGATGTTGTAATAAACATGTGGTTTTCGATAAAATGGAACACTTCGGTGGTCAATGAGTTGCTTGGCCACATACCTGCAACGTGCTCGGAGTTTTCTAAAACCGACGACTCATTATCGTCTGATTCCGCTGCTAAAAGCTTTTTTAAGTTCCGCTGCAAAGAAAAAAAAAAAGAAATTCATGAAAATTTTAACTTAGCTTTGTTTTGGAAATCCGGGGCGTTACACCGGGGGTCTACTCGCTTAATTCGCCTTCATCTTGACGACAATTGAGAGATCCCTTTTGCCGATATTTGATTGCAGCTTTAAACTGGATAAGGTGATATGGATTCTTTTATGGCTCAGGATATTTCTACTGCCTAATTGCCAGAAAATCGTCTTTAAACATGCATCATAGCTATGATCAATATCAATTTGATTCCGGCTTTTCAATGTCATCGAATATTTATTTCACTAATCATACCGAAGATATTTCTTTCATCCTTTTGGTTGATCAACAGGAAAAAGATTTGAATTTTACCTCTTTTTCGCAAAGAGTTTCACCTTTTATGAAGAAAATACTAGAGGTAATCCAAGGTAATTCTTTTGTGCAGTAAGATTTATTTGGAATCAACAAATATTTTTAGCAGATTGGCAAAGTTTTCATGACTTCTATGTGAAATATTTACTTAATATAGATTTTGATGCGACCTTTAGTTGCAATTTATGATTTTGGATATTCTGACCAGTGAACTAAGATCTTTCATTTAACGACCAGCAAAGGAGCTGGAACCTTTCATTTAATGACCAGTGAAAACTGGGACATTTCATTTAACGACCAACAAAGGAGTTGGAACATTTCATTTAACGACCAGCGAAGTAGCTGGTACATTTCATTTAGCGACCAGCGAAGTAGCTGGGACATTTCATTTAGCGACCAGCGAAGTAGCTGGAACATTTTATTTAGCGACCAGCGAAGTAGCTGGGATATTTCATTTAATCATTTAATGATCAGTGAAGTAGCTGGGACATTTCATTTAATCATTTAACGACCAGCGAAGTAGCTGAGACATTTTATTTAATTATTTAACGACCAGTGAAGTAGCTGGGACATTTCATTTAACGACCAATGAAGGAGTTGGAACATTTCATTTAATGACCAGCGAAGCAGCTGGGACATTTCATTTAACGACCAGCGAAGTAGCTGGAACATTTCATTTAGCGACCAGCGAAGTAGCTGGAACATTTCATTTAAACATTTAACGACCAGCGAAGTAGCTGGGACATTTCATTTAATCATTTAACGACCAGCGAAGTAGCTGGGACATTTCATTTAACGACCAGCGAAGTAGCTGGGACATTTTATTTAATCATTTAACGACCAGCGAAGTAGCTGGGACATTTCATTTAACGACCAACGAAGTAGTTGGGACATTTCATTTAACGACCAACGAAGTAGCTGAAACATTTCATTTAATCATTTAACGACCAGCAAAGTAGCTGGGACATTTCATTTAACGACCAGCGAAGTAGCTGGGACATTTCATTTAATGACTTGATTTAAGATTGAGACTTTTCTTAGAGACAAACAGCACTGGGACTGATGAACTTGATCTTTAGATTTGGAAACTTAGCAGAATAACCAATGCGAACACTAGGTTTTTCCAACTGAGAGTCGGGAAGGAGATTGGCCTATCTAAGATATTTAGAGATCGAAGCAAGAAGAATGACCGGGGTTTCAGGATTATCCTTTATATAGACATTTGATGAGAATTTTGAAAGGAATGATTCAGGTTTATCCCTTAACCTAAAGGGGAAAAGAATATACATTTGATGAGAATTTAGGAAAAGAATGATTCAGGTTTATCCCTTAACCTGAAGGGGAAATGGAAGATTTTATTAAGAGGTAATCTAAGACTTGAATTTAGATGGAATATGACAAAATTTAGAATTTATGATCTATGATTTAGATGGACCAGGTATGTGACGGGGAATGTAAAAAGAATAAACTTTGAGAAGACAAAAGGATATAGAATTTTGAAGAAAATGTAGAACCATTTGAGGAAAGTTATTGCTCCCACGAGGGGTTTTAGGATTTTCCCTTATCCTGAATGGGAAAAAAATAGAATTTAAAGAGATTTAATGAAGGGAAATTGATATAAATCTAGAAAATCAACAAAGGTTAACAAAACTTGTATTTACAAAAGAATCCTCATAGGTAGCGTTGTTGCTCCTACAAGGGGTTTCAAGATTATCCCTTATCCTGAATGGGAAAAGAATAGGATTTAAGGAAAATTTAATGAAGGGAAATTTATATGAATCTAAAAAATCAACAAAGATCGGCAAAACTTGTATTTACAAAAGAATCCTCATAGGTAGCGTTATTGCTCCTACGAGGGGTCTCAGGATTTTCCCTTATCCTGAAATGCGAAAAGGGATAGAATTTAAGAAAATTTAATGAAGGGAAATCGATATAAATCTAGAAACTCAATAAAGATTGATAAAACTTGTATTTACAAAAGAATCCTCATAGGTAGCGTCATTGCTCCTACAAGGGGTCTCAGGATTTTCCCTTATCCTGAATGGGAGCACCTCGGACAACGAGGGTCAGGTTTATCCCTTAACCTGAGGGGGGAACACCTCGGACAACGAGGGTCAGGTTTATCCCTTAACCTGAAAGGGGGGAACACCTCGGACAACGAGGTTCAGGTTTATCCCTTCTCCTGAAAGGGTAACACCTCGGACAACGAGGGTCAAGTTTATCCCTTATCTTGAAAGGGTAACACCTCGGACAACGAGGGTCAGGTTTATCCCTTATCCTGAAAGGGTATGGAATTGATAAAATTTAATGGAATTTTGAGAAAATATTTGATAAACTTGATAAAATTGATGTAAACTTGATAAAAATATGAATAAAATGAATGAAACTGATAAAGATATCAAAAATTAACTGAAGATTTACAAGTTTTGAGAAAAAGGAGTTTTTCTGATCCTGCCTGCATATGGGATCTTGGAAGGAAAATGTTTATTTAAAAGATAAATGAGAAATCATTTTGGGGGAAGAAAATCCACCACAAGAAGAATGATCAGCGCGAGATCTGATCTTTTAAATCAAACATGAGAGATCATCATGAGGGTTAATTTTCGAAGGCAATGGTTTTGAATACCTAATTTTGAAGAAGAAGATCAACAATAGATCTGATTTCTAAAAATAACAGTTCGAAATGGATAATAAGATCAACACAAGGGTTGATCGTTGAAGGTAATGCTTAAAAACCAATCTTGGAAGATAAGACCAACACAGGGTCGATCTTTAAATATAATTATTTAAAACCCATTTTTGGAAGATAAGACCAATGCAATGATTGATCTTTGAATATGATGATTTATAACCCATTTTAAAAGATAGGAACAACGCCAGGGTTGATCTTTGAAAAGTTTTAAGATCAACTTTGGAGGATAAGACCAACGCAAGGGTTGATCTTTTTAAAAAAAAATTTGAAATCCATTTTGGAAGATAAGATCAATACAAGGATTGATCTTTGAATATAAAGGCTTTGAAATCCACTTTGAAAGATAAGGGTTGATCTATAAAGATTTGAAATCCATTTTGAAAGATAAGACCAACACAAAGGTTGATCTTTGAATATAAAGATTTAAAATCCATTTTGAAAGATAAGATCAACACAAGGATTGATTTTTGAATATAAAAGTTTAAAATTCATTTTGGAAGATAAGACCAACACCAGGGTTGATCTTTCAATATAATGGTTTGAAAAACTTATTTTTGAAGACATGATCAACACGAGGGTTGATTTTTTGTAAAAGGTTAGACCAAAGAATATTTGAACTCCTTGGTCATAATGAAGATTTTTAAAATTTCATGATTTTTGAAAAAAACCTCATAGGTAATATCATTTCTCTCATGAATGACGTCAGAATTGTCCCGCATTCTGAAAAGAACAGGAATTTAAATGCCCCAGTATGGCAAAGTGAACAAAAGCATTGGATATAAAAGATATAAAGGAAATCGACATTTCATTTGATAAGCAAAGGCTTGATAACAACTAAATATTTACAAGAACTTGAAAAGCAAAAAGACTCATAGAAGACTGGGCTGACTAGCCCCTACAGGACAATTGACAAAAAGAGACGAAAGCAAACAAAAACTTTGGCTTTATCAATTCTTTGAGTGGTCCGGGAATGGTTCTGTCAGGACTGCTGGCTGCTTTTCTTCCTCGTCCTCTATCAGAATACTTCTATCAATGCAGTCTTGTATCATGTGCTTGAGGACGAAGCAGTGCTCTGTGTCATGCCCCGTTGCTCTATGGAACTTGCAGAATTGATCTTTGAATTTTCCCAAGATTACGGGAGGATCCGCTATCTTAGGGAGTTTGATCATCCCGTGCTTTAACAGGTAATCCAGAATTACTTCCATAGTTTGATCTAAAGGAGTGAAGACTCGATCTTTCTCCCACTTGATGTACTTGGGCTTCTCTTGAAGATCCCCTTTCTGTTGGATGCCAATTGGAAGCGGCTTGTCATTGTTCTTATACGCTCTCTCCTTCTGCCCCTTGTTCTGATCTACTCTAGGACCACTGTCACTGTTGTTCTTGTTTCCTTTGCTGCTACTGCCAAGATTATTGCAGGAGGCCTCAACTGAATGAGCGAACTGCGCCTTCTTTTTCTGGTCTTGGATATTCTTGACTAGAGGCGTGCCCTCGTAAAGTCCGCTTTCTATTCCTGCTTCGAGCCATTCGGCTCGCTCAATCAACTTGATGAAGGATTTCGCCGGGGAAGTGGCGATGAGGCTTCTTATGGGCTGAGACAAATTATTGAGGATCACCTGCAATGCATGTTCCTCAGGAATGGGTACCTTCATCTTATTACAGGTGCTTCTCCACCTGTGAATGAAATCACCTGCTCTTTCATTCTCTCTTTGCTTCAGGTTGTAAAGATGATTTAATGTAGGTGAGGCTTCTATGTAGAATAAGAAGCGCTCGATGAACAGATTTACTACCTTATCGAACTCTCATAGTTCGATAGGATTCACATGATCGACATACCATCTGGCTGCTACACCCTCCAAACTGCGGGGAAAACAGATGAACAGAGCCCTGTTATCTTTCCTGAAACGACTGCACTCTGCATAAAATGTGGCCAAGTGGGCTTTAGGGTTGCCAGTCCCATCAAATTTGAGAAACTTGGGAGGAAGATTCTCTAGATTATCATCCCCATCTAGACCATCATAAAAATCTTCGCCGGTGTAGGTCTGCTTGCCCTTACCCTTGGCTTGAATGTCCTTAATAGCTCGATTCATCTCCTTCATCTGCTTGCTCATCAAGTCCTCTGCTGGAGCCCCAAACTTGGGCTTGTTGACGGATTCAGGCTCTTCTGCAGCTATTTCTACGGACTGCCTTTGAGGATTCTGTTTGTAGACAATCTGCTCTTCCTCTTCTGACTCTTCCTCGACTGACTCTGATTCCTCAGAAGCAGTGTCTGGCTGCACCTTCTTTCTGATGATTCTGACTTGCTTCTTTACAGGCTTCTTCCTCAGCTTGCTTTTAGGAACTGCCTCTTTCAGCTTGGCCTCGGCTTGCTCTGACATCATCCTTGCCATCATCTTTTGGAACATGTCATACATAGCGGGGTCGATGTCATCCTTCTTGTTCTGACTCTGTCCCCTGACTGATTTAGGAGAGCTTATCTCTTCCGCCTCACTATCGCTGAGTTGAGGAACTGTTTCTTTTCCCCCTCTCATCGTGACCATTTTCGGATATCAGTGATCTCTCTGGTGAGGAAAGAGGAGGTTTTTAGACCAGAGAATCTTTTTTGGAAAAAATTTGACAAGAGGAAGGATTTAAGTTTGAAATCTAAACAATTGTGTCCCATTACTAGGGATTGAGTTGCCACAAAATTTGTGACAATTGCGTTGTTTACTCTACGAGGGAGAGTAACCAACTAAAAATATGAAGAAAATATTATTTTGAAAATGATATCTCTTGACGGAAAGAGATTTTTATGAAAATAGAAACAAGAATATAAAATCAGAAGAAAATAAGAGAATAAATGAAATTTTGAGGATAAATGATAAAGATTTAAAATTTGAAGAACTTGCAGGCAGGATCACAAGAATTTGGAAGAATTTTTAGAGGAGGAAGAAGAAGAGAAAGAATAATACACCTGGGTTTTAAAAACAAAGAGGAAATTTTGAAATATATACCCAGGGTTTTGGAAAATATAAGGAAGATATATATATAAAATATCATTCAATCACAAATATACAAGCAAGGATACACAAACAGCACTCCCTAAAGCTGACTCTATATGCAATATTTGAAATGGCTGATAGGACCTTAATCCTAACTCTAAGATTTATATCATCTGATTCCAATCAAGATACGCCGATATACTCAAGCCGAAGCTCGAAGTACGTGGCATATAAGATATTTCTCCGATTCTAAGGTAAAGGCTTCCCAACATCCTTGAGCACCTACCGATATACCTCGGACTATGGCCCTTAGGTACGTGGTTGGGGGGCGTGAACCCAAATAAGTGGTCCAGTTGTGAGGCTCTCTCCCGAACTATGGTTCAGTGAGACAGCCCAGCAACGTGAAGACCGGGACAAATATAGGTAGGGATGTTTTCAAAATATGATCATGCAATAAAATCAGAAGGCTTTAATGCAAGTCCTAAAGAGATAGATTTAATGAGAAGAAGCATACACTTGCATACATTGTTTGCATTCAATCCCTAAAATTGAGGAGAGTTGTATTTAAGACCTAAGTCTAATGTGAACATGGAATAATCTCCTTAATATGGTCCCACCAAACCATACTTAGATCCTATATGCAAATAATGTCAGCTTAGGACAGAGTCTAGGCTCCTAAGGTTTGCATGGAAATGAAGCTGACATTTGTAGAATAAAGACTTAGAAAATATTAAAGCAAAGCAAAGGCATAGATCCAACCGGACGAAGACGAGTCCCATCACGGTCGCCAAAATTGTGGTCATCGCAAAAATTTTCCTCTCTTGTGATTTCTCTCTCTTCCTTCTCTTTTCCTTTTCTAACCTCTATTTTCCTCCTTTTTGAAGGGAGTAAAATAAAAGAAAGAAAAGAAAGAGAGAAGAGAAAAGAAAGAAAGAGAGAGAGAGAGGAGGAACGCTTTTGCGGGTTTTCACTTGACCTTGATTTGAAAAACATTTAGGAATTTAACTCGCCTCCGTTTTGAAAATTTGCGGGAAAATGGAGAGACGGGATTCGCTCGTCGGTACGAGGTTCGACCGTTCCTAGCGACTTTACCAAGGGTAATCGAACCAAGGAACGAATCTATGCCTTTTTCTTTGCCTAAATATAATCTAAGAATTTATCCTAAAAATCTAAATGCAAAAAGAATCATGCTTGTGCAATGCAGAAATGTATGCTCTTTTTGAAAGATATTTTGAAAATTTCCAAGTTTATTCTGAGATGAACTTGATAAGGGAGTGAATAAATGATTGATTCTAATTTAAAATTTGAGATAGATTACAGAAATTCTCTGTCTTTTGAAATATATCAGATTGGGAAGAATAAATGAATGATTTAAAGCTTTGAAATGAAAGGAAATGAAGTTTCAAAGTCAAAAATAGATTTTGAATTTAATCATGGATTTAGGAAAGGAAGATGAAATTTGGAAGTGATATTGAATTTGAATCTTTAGAATGGATCTAAGAAAATCAAATGGTAAAAAAAATAGAGATGGATTTAGGGAGTTCAAATGAGATCTGAAAATAGACTTGGATTTGAAATCTAAATTTTGAAATGGAATTGGATCTTAAAATGGATTTAAGATCTGGGATCTGAGATCTGATGTAAAATTGGGTTCTGAATTTTAAAATAGAATTGGATCCAAGATTTGGAATCCAAGACGAAATTGGATTCAAGATTTGGAATCCAAGATGAAAGTTGGATCTGAAGTTTGGGATGGAAGGTGATGTTGAATTCTGGATTTAGAATCTGAAAATGGGAATTGGATTTGAACTCTAAGATCCAAGATGAAATTGGATTCTGAATTTTAGATGGAATTGGATCTGAAGTCTAAGATCCAAAGTAGAATTGGTTCTGGATCCTAACATGGATTCAGATCTGAAGTCTGAGATCCAAAGTGGAATGGAGATCTGGATCCTAGGATGGATTTGGATCTGAAGTCTAAGATCCAAAGTATAATTGGGTTCTAGATCCTAGAATGGAATTGGATATGAAGTCTGAGATCCAAAATAGGATTGGATTCTGGATCCTAAAGGGGAATTGGATCTGAAGTTTGAGATCCAATAGTGGAATTGGACTCTGGATCCTAAAGAGGAATTGGATCTGAAGTCTGAGACCCAAAGTAGATTTTGAGTTCTGGATCCTAAGATGGAATTGGAGTTAAATTCAGAAGATGAATCAAGAATCTCAAAGTTAATTTGAACTTTGATTTTGATTGGAGTCTTGAATGTAAAATGGATTTGGAATTTTAGAGTTAATCTGAACTTCGAAATCTGATTTGAATTTGAATAAAAGGGACTTTGAAATCTCAAAGTTAAATTTGAGCTTTTGAGATTAAAAACGAAATTGAATTTGAAAATGAAGAGGATAAATTGGTTTTTTTTTTTTTATAAGAATTGAAGATAGATTGAAGAAGATATTTACATTACTTGGAGTTTTGAAAAAAAGAAATTTTTGAAGACATGATGCAGTTCTATCCTAAATGATGAATGAGTTTAAATTTTTGAAATTTGGATTTTGAAAAGCTATTCCATTCTTTAACTGAATTAAAATAAGATTGAAGATATAATACATCCTTGACTATGGTCATTGGATGTATTATATAATAATCTATATTTAAATTCAGGTGAAGAATGAAACACATTTGGTGCTTTTATAGAATTTAAAATGAAATTAACTCTCAATATACCCTGACTATGGCCATTGGTATATATTTTGAATTAATTTTAAGTTAAATTCTGATAAAAGGAGAAAATATTTAAGGAAATATGATGAATTTTGAAAATGGGTCCAGTATGGATCTGGTGTTATTTCGTAAAAGATAAAAATCCTAAGTTTTGTCCACACCCTGACTATGGCCATTGATATGGATCATCAACTTAGGATTGATTTACCTCTTACGAAATGGTGCACGTGCCATTCATGTTTCACCAATGTGAGAATTTGAAAAATAAAGGTAAAGATGCATGAAAATAAACAATTTATGATATTAACAATGCTCATTCATTCTATCTAAAAGCTGAAAATGTACATTCTCATTTAAAATCTAACTATTACAATACATGAAATTTTTACAACTCCAAGTAGTGATATCTTTCACATATTCCCTGCAAAATACTTGGTTAGTATGAAAATGGAAGAACATTGCATATATCATACGGAGGTTAATAAAAAAATGCTCATGTGCCAAGACTTTGAAGACCTAAAATGCGGAAAGATGAAAACGATAAGTACCTATGCACATATATACATGCATATATATATGTATATATACATATATGTATATACATATATATATATATATATAAATATATATATATATATATATATATGTTCCTATAATGATTAAACCAAGTGAAAAGTGCCTATGTGCACCAAATTTAGTGAGAAAAGGGTGTAGACACAGGGAATCTACAGCTGCCTTTGGATTGCTAAGAAGAGGGTGAATGCTGTAGGGGTATTTCAAAGTATTGCAGAGGAGGAGTATTGTGAACCCACACAGGTGTTGTATACATGGATGCCAATAAATGAAGAAGGTAGTGAAGGTATTTCATAACGTTCTACTGACCGGTTGTAGGGAGTTACAACAATCTAGGGGATTGCTATATCTTACAGAAGATAGCTATAGACACTAATGATGATTACAACAGCACCTAGCCCTGCTGAAAAAGATGATAAAACTGCAGTGATATTTAACACCTTTGTGGCAGTGTTAGCAATATTTATGTAAATGCAACTGTTAATAACAGTGTTCAGGCAGTCATGCCCGCATTCAGATACAAGACTTTATTACAAATCCATTCCTGAAGTCCTGATAGCCCATATCAATATACTTTTATAAGATCCCACAGAATGAGCTTTTAATTGAAATTCAAAGAGCATATATATTTTTCCCATAACCTTAGAAATGCTTGGAAAACAAACCAACAAAATGGTGCAAACGCATGCCTATGCATCAAACACTGAGAGTACCAAGAAATCCAGAACCAAAATCCACATACAATGAACATCGAAAGTTCCATGCATTGTTCTGTTTTAGACAAACAAAAGCCTATTTCAATAACTCACATTCCGATTTTTCTTCATCTTCATCACACCATTTGTTCCAGTCAACCTTGATGTAAGGAGGAGGTTTTGCATCCAAACTTACCAACCTCTTCCGCCAGCCCTTTTGTTTTTTTTATGGATTACACAGGGTATGTTTCTCAATCCAATGCTTACTTTATTACTCTCAATAACTATTGCTCCATAAAGCTCCAAAGTGAAGTCAAAGGATGCATCATGAGCACCTACTGCTGTAAAGCTAAATAGTTCATTAACTTCAACTTTTACAGAGACATTCTTTGCATCTGATAAAGCAATTGTGCAATGTAGCTATGGGATTATGAAAATACAGGTATACAGTAAATGCACAGGACCACATATAAAATGAAATAAAGGTAACAATGGAGGATGTGTATTATGTAAAAATGGTGGAAGAATGGGAAGCAGCAAGTTACGAGGCATGGAGGGCTACAGTAGCTTTATGGCTGTTGTGTTGTTGAAGCACCAGAAATTGCAGTGGGTATAACAGGGCAATGGGGATATACGTGGTGACATATAAAAAGGAAGTGTTTGAGGGAAGATGGTGACATTGTGTTGTAGGTGTACAACAAATTTTGCAGGAAGTGAGAGAAGTGGTGGTGGAGGCTCGGTGCTGTGGAGGTAGCCACTATAGGATAGTAGTTGGTGGGGTTATATAGTAGGTTTGCAAAGAATAAAAATGATTCTGCAAATGCCAGCATAAAAAGGAAACATTAGCGTAAAGCAAACCTTCCACAAGAAAATGCAATGTTTTAGAATGATGTGAAACAAATGGAGCGACACAGAGTAACAAAAAGTGAATATGACCCTACCAGATTGAGATGACTAAAAGAGAGAATTGCAAAGGGATTTGAGATGAACTCAAAAAAAAAAAGAAATGATCAGATGGATTATGTAGGATCTAGAGTTGTGCTGGTATATTTATAACTACAGGTGATAAAGTTTTAAACTCCCATTTTATGGTTCAGAAATAAGATGCAGGCAATGATGTTATCGCTCAATAATGGAGCAAAACGAGCTTAATGGGTGTTGCAGACAAACGAGAGGGCAAGGCAACATGATGTGATGGTTGTTTGCAATATGCCAAGTGAATAAGGAATCTCCCATCAGACATAACATCTGGTCTATGGTGGAAATCATATGCTAAGCTGCAGAGAATTTCTCGTTGAATAAAAATAGGAATCCTAACAGCAATCTAGAAGTAAACGTTCAGACCCATGACAGATCGGAAATTAGATGTTGAAGACAAAGAATTATTAGATCTAAAATAACATAAAGAAATATTCATACCTATATAACTTAAAGAAATTTAAACAAGATTAATGATGAAAACAGGAAGCGAACCACACGATTGTGGGAAAAGAAAAAAAAAAAGGGTTGCAAGCCATGTAGAACACCGAGAAATATTAAGGAACATTCAGAGATGAATTATGAAAATCTGTTGGAATATATGGACATTCCATTAATCTCGCACACATGCAGATCAGAATTGTCATGAGCAATTTGATACTGCAAGAGGTGCTTTCTTTTCCCTTTTTTTTTTTTTTAAATGGAATTTAAAGAATAAGGAAAAGCAGAGGCTTCTTACCATATTGCTGGGTTTTAGCCGAGAACAGGAGTAATCCTCTTTGGTGGAGCTGGTATCCCTTCGATGGAATCAGGTGGGCAACCTATTATCTCCTCTTGTTTACGGGGACTTCAGAGTTTGAAGAAAGGGATCGGGTAGTATTTTTTTTCTCGATTCGTCAAATGGCGGATGATCCTTTCTTTGGCAAGTGATGCAAGAAACAAAGGATCAGAAGGAAAAATCAATGGCCAATATCTTCTTACTCGAGGAAGATGAATGCTCAATATGAAGTGATGATCCACGATGGCTGCTGAAAGGATGGATCGCGTGGAGGAGGAGACGGTGGAGAGGCCAAAGATCGATCCGTGAATGAGAAGAAGGTGGAGGGGTAGAAGACGACCCCGAATCCTTCTACGAGCTCTTTTCTTAAAGGGGAAGAGGAGCCTTCGAGAGAGGGAGATGGTTGAAGATCAGGGGTTGAGGAAGAAGAAGTTGGTTTGGAGATGAAGGGTCGGCAAGTGAGAGGGGAAGTGCGCGGGTGGTGTTTGTTGGAGATTTTCCAAATTTCCAAAAGAAGGCCCCCTTTGAAAGAATTTTTGTAAAAAGAGTGGTTCAAGAGAGGTTTTTGGCAAAAATTCAATTTTTCAAGTTTTTAAAACCTTTTGCTTTTCCCAATTTTTTCGATTTTTGCATCATTTTCCATTTTTTGTAGTTTTGTAGTAGAAAACTGAGATTTTAAAAGAAAACTAAGTTTTAAACACTATTTTTTTTGTATTTTTCTAAGAAATTATTTACAAAAGTATTTTTCTGAGAATTTCCGACCATTTCGGGGAAATTTCTTCAAAAAGTGGGTTTGGATCCAAGTTTTTGAGAAAATGTTCGAGTTTTGGAACTCGAATCTAGAAATACAACATGATGGATCCAAACAGATGTCGGAGGGACTGTCCGAGTTATTTAAAAACTATTTTTGGTTTTTTCTATAATTTTAATTTAAAATTTGGACAACGAGATTCAGATTTGGATCTGGACAATGGATTCAGGTCCGAAATCAATTTAAACATATACAATGAATTTAATTTCAGTAAGACTTGAGAAATGAACTGGAATTTAGATTTAAAATGACTTATTTGCTCAAAAAAAATGAATTTAGGGGCAGAAAGAGAATATTTAAAAAATTTTGAAAAATTTGGGGTGTTCACAGATGCCCCTCTTTGCTACTAAGCCGGTTGAAAGCCGAGCTTAGTGGCAAAGAAAACACTCCAAATTTTGAAAAAATGCCCCAGTCAGCAGATCTGAACTGGGTGTGGAAGAATTATTTTTAAAAGATGGTTTTTCAGGCTTAAAACCTTATCCTGAATGGCTTGGGGGAGACGAAATCATCGAAAATGATATGATTGAGTAGAAAATGAGGAAATCATGATGGGACTTTGGGTGATGATCCCGAAAGATAAGAAGTTTGATCAAGTCTCGTGAATGAGGCGAGATGAGCCTTTGAATGACTCAGGTTTAGCCCTTAACCTGGATGGGACAAAGATATATAAAGATAACCTGAATGGGGAAAGGAATATATGAGGACCTTGATGGGACATTTATGAGAGAAGGCCTTGTGAAATGAAGCTTAAGTAGAATCTTATCCTGAAAGGATATACGAAGCATGGATTCCTTGATGGGAAGAACCATGATTGGGACTGGAGGAAAACATCTTGTCAAAACGAGGAACCTTGTCAAAACGAGACTCAGGTTTAACCAAAACCTAAAAAAAAGGAAGATACGTCGATGCACGAGGTTCAGGCTTAACCCTTAACCTGAAGGGGACGACCATATGGAATCCTCGAGTGAGGAGACCATGATGGGACCTTCGGAGTTTGGACGAACAAATCCGAAAGGGGTTTGCGAAAGGAGGAAGAAAATGGGATTCCCTAAAGCTTTGAAAAAGGGGTGAATTTGGACGTTTCATTGCTGAGACTAAATCAGCTTTTGAATTCAATGACCTCTCGCAGGGAGTACAGGTTTTGACCCTTAACCTGAGTGGGAACGACCACACGGATTTCTCGAAACCGTGATGGGACAGGAGAGATACTTCAATTGAATGGGGTAGCTCTTCTGGAAGATATAAACAACGCTAGGTTGCATCAAAATGGATATTGAATATTTATTTCAATCTTAGAATATCTAGAAAATTTTGCCAATAAGATAAATTTATAGTTGACTTCAACGCTCAAAAATGTGTACATGTGTGCAAAGATATTCCCTCTTTTACCTAGAGTATTTTCTCCAACGAGGTTAACTCCTTGGTTTTTAAGAGTCAAATTCAGAACTTTAGCGCTGATGATTTTCTTTAAGGAAGCTATTCATTTCTTTGATATAAGAAGAGAAGAAATATTCTCAATTTCATAAAAGCAAGTAGTGAAAAGACATTGATAAAAGATATTTTGCATAAGAAAAGATGATCTCTGGCAATTTAGGCAGTTTGATATCTGAGTGTTTTCTCATGAGGATCTTCTTGCACTCTTTTTTTTTTTTTGAGTCATTGGGCTTTTTCGGGCTTTTTACATCATCCTTCATTTTGGAGATGTCCTGACTTTTCTCTCTTTTTTTCAGGGAAGGGTACGTCACAAACTCCTTCATCTCGGAGATGATCTGATCCTTCTTTTTCTCAAGGATTATATATGATACATTGGCTCAAAGGTCTTTAGATGATAGCAGAAATCAAATATCATTTAGGGTTTGTCGGTAGGCCCATCACATCCGCCTTCATCTCGACGGTGATCCGAACTTTTCCTAGAAGGATCCGTCACAAACTCCATCATCTTGGAGATGTTTCAAATCTTCTTTGGCCCCGGGGGTCTACTCGCTTAATTCGCCTTCATCTTGACGACAATTGAGAGATCCCTTTTGCCGATATTTGATTGCAGCTTTAAACTGGATAAGGTGATATGGATTCTTTTATGGCTCAGGATATTTCTACTGCCTAATTGCCAGAAAATCGTCTTTAAACATGCATCATAGCTATGATCAATATCAATTTGATTCCGGCTTTTCAATGTCATCGAATATTTATTTCACTAATCATACCGAAGATATTTCTTTCATCCTTTTGGTTGATCAACAGGAAAAAGATTTGAATTTTACCTCTTTTTCGCAAAGAGTTTCACCTTTTATGAAGAAAATACTAGAGGTAATCCAAGGTAATTCTTTTGTGCAGTAAGATTTATTTGGAATCAACAAATATTTTTAGCAGATTGGCAAAGTTTTCATGACTTCTATGTGAA